>NW_026062193.1:0-121307 GCF_023897955.1 Schistocerca gregaria | reverse complement strand
ACACACGCGAGACAGATCTCCCCGTCGGACCGACGGGGGAGTGTAGGTAGACAGACATATTTCAAGGGTGGGGAGATGAAACAGACATTTTCTGATGTGGGGATAGGTAGACCGACATCTTCTGAGGGCTGTTGTAGGTAGACAGACATCTTCCAAGCGGGAGCTACAGGTAGACAGACATCTTCAGAGGGGCGATTGTAGGTTGATGGACATCTTTTGTGCTGGTAATAATAGATAAACATATTCCAAGGGGTGGTAGTTTAACAGACATCTTTCCAGGGGGGCTGAGTAGATAGACAGACATCATCCAACATGGGTAGACAGACATTTTCCAGGGGGAGTAGACATCCTCCAAGGGGGGTAGACATCTTCGAATGGTGATGAGGTCTGGAAGATACCTTCTGAAGTTTGGGGGTCTCTAGACATCTTCCATGATAGGGGTAAACAACTTCTGAGGCGGGGGGCTGGATGGGGGTTGGGATAGGTAGACAGACATATTCCGAGAGGGCAGGTAGGTAGATAGACATCTGCGTAGCGAGTGGGGGGGGTGGGAGGGTTTGAGAGACATCTTCCAGAGTGATAGACATCTTACGAGGTGGGGAGAAAGTTTTTCTGGGGGATGTAGATAGACATCTTCAGAGGGTGGAGGTAGGTGGACAAACATCTTCCTTAGGGGGTTGAGGTAGGCAGACATCTGCCGAGGGGGTTAAGTAGATAGACGTCTTTCACGGGGCAGGTAGACAGACATCGCCTGTGGGGGGGTTATGTAGACTGATATTTTCTAAGGAGGCAAGTAGGTAGAATGACATATTAGGTGGTGGGGCGATGAGAGACAGACAGTTTTTCAATGAGGGAGAGGTAGAATGACATCTTCCGATGTGGGAGGTGTAGGTAGATATCTTCCGAGGGGTGGGGTAGGTAGACATACATATTCCGAGGGGAGTGGTAGGTAGTCATACATATTCTGAGGGGGGGGGGGGGGGGGTTAGGTAGACAGACATCTTCCAAGGGTGTGGGGTAGGTACACAGACATCATCTGAGGGGGGTGGGGAGGTAGGTGCAGGTTGACATAGATCTTCCGAGGAGGGGTAGGTAGACAGATATCTTCCGAGGGGGGGGGGGGTAGCTAGGCAGATATCTTCTGAGGGGGATAGATAGGCATATTTCGAGTGTGGGGTAGATAGGCACCATCTCAGGGGGGGGGGGGGGGGCAGATGGTCATGGGTGTGACGTCAAGTGAGCTGCACTGCTGTTGAAATAGCTTGTTAATGTTTTATAACTTTTAGGCTTCATTTACGTATTTTATAGTTTGTTTGTGTTATTAATTTTAGCCGTAAAAGCAACTTATTAGTGGATATTCATTTACCTCCGTCTTTCTTCCTGTTGCATTGACTCGAGTGGTCTATTATTTGTGAGTGTGCTTTCGTGGTTCGTCTAAGCCTCGCGCCTCATCAGGTGTGTTTACATTTTGCGGCGTGCACTGCATCTGTAGCGGTTATAAGCTAAGTACTGACGAACTTGTTTGTGCTCTGTAATACAGTTGTTAAATTGAATGGATTACAGTGGTGTTGCTTGCCGTTTGTGGTGAAATAATGACTTAATAAACTTTTGTAATCGTTCGCTCGCTGTGTTTTATAGAGTTTTCAGTAAATTTTCGTGCTTTAGTTTTGAACTGGCGTTTAGTTTTAATTTTTTGGTTTTAGCCAATAATTTTGTGAAGTTTTTGCTGGTATTGGTATCGGCTGTGTTGTAGTAGTATTAATACAAGTAGCTGCTTTCTTAGTAGTTAGAGAATTTCGAGACCATAGTTGTTAGTTCTTAAACAGTGCTGCTTTTGTAACTGAACTTTGCTGACGTAGACGTACAGTTTATTTTAGTAACTGTAAAATTTTATCATGAGTGAGAAGTGTGGGTTCTGTCGTAGGTTTGTGAGTAGTGGATTACACTGTGGGATTTGTTCAAAGTGTTTTCATTGCGGGAAATGCATTGGGGAAGCCAGTGGTAATTTTAGGGTGATCCTGTCCTGGGAATGTAGAATCTGTAGTAGAAACAAGTTAATAGAGGAGCAGGAGTGTAAGATCTGTGCCCTTCAGGTGCAGTTACAATGCGCAAAGAAGGAACTAGATAAGTTGAGGAGGGTGAAGGGTGCTAGGGAATGGGAACTGGCAGTTGGCAGGAAGATAGCTAGGAAAAGGAGGTAGTCAGACAGTTTTACTTTGCATACATGCAATAGATACGACAAACTGTCAGAGTTGAGCGGAGAGGAGCCTCGTGAAGCTGTATATGTAGGTAACTTGCAGCAGTCCTCAGCAATTAGGAGGCCTAGGTTCTGCTGCTAGGTAGTTCCCACGGTAGAGGGTGTGGGCCAGCATTTGCAGGAAGTTTTGTGGAGTCAGTACCAGGTCACAAGCATTGTGAAGCCTAGTGCAGGGTTGGCTCAGGTGGCTGAAAGCGTAGGGGAGTTATGTAAGAATTTTACAAAGGAGGATAAGGTAGTGATAGTGGATGGAGCTGGGAGCAGTCGCAATAGGGACATGGGGTATGATGTCAGTGGTCACTTGGTTAAGATAGCTACTCAAACTGGTGGCACTAATGTGCTTTTCGTGAAACTGTTTCAGGCATCATGATCGGCCACACCTTAATGCGGCTGTTAGGCGCGTTAATGTGGGGCTGGAGAGTGCACTGATGACAGAGGGCATGGATCACATCTCAGTGGTACCAGTTGGGGTCTATCAGTAAATTGGGTTTCACTAGGCATGGCCTGCACCTCAATAGGTATGCGAAGGGGAGGCTACCTAAGCTTATAGGTGACAGTGTAGTGGGTGGTGGGTGGCGGTAGTGGTGTCACTCATGGAAAAGTTCCTGTAGTAGTTCCTGTTAGAGCTGCACCTTCTTAATACTGAAGTCAGCTGATAGGTATACCTGCTTAAAGGAAGTGCCTTTAAGGGCTCTCCTCCAGAGGATGTAATGTTTCCAAGTAAAGAAGGAATTAGCATATTTCATCAAAATATAAGATTTATTAGAGATAAAGTTAGTGAACTGCTAATAGATGTTAATGCTGAAATTATTGGTACATCAGAGCACCACTTCAATAAATTGATAATTTATAGGCTTGCTTTACCAGGCTACAGATTAGCTGGCTGTTTCTCAAGGAGTTCCTTGCGGGGTGCGGAAGTGTCTCTGTACATAAAAAAAACAGTATGTTATTTTGAGTCCATAGACTTGTTGCGACACTGCACTGAACAGATATTTGAAAGTTGTGCAGCATTTGTTGAATTTAGTGAAAATTAAACTTCTAATTGCTGTTGTTTATAGGGCCTCTAACTCCAACTTCAGAGAATTTTTGCTTAAGCTAGAGAGGGTTCTTGATTCACTTTTGTAGGAAGTACCAGAAAGTAGTTTATATGTGGGGACTTCAATATTAATTTTGTATATGATTGTGCAAGAAAAGAGGGGGGGTTGGGTTGTTTGGGGAAGGAGACCAGACATCGAGGTCATTGGTCTCGTCGGGTTAGGGAAGGAATGGGGAAGGAAGTCGGCCATGCCCTTTGAGAGGAACTAACCCGGCATTTGCCTGAAGTGATTTAGGGAAATCACAGAAAACCTAAATCAGGATGGCTGAACGCGGGACTGAACCGTCGTCCTCCCGGATGTGAGTCCAGTGTCTTAACCACTGCGCCACCTCGCTCGGTCCCCAAGAAAAATGATGTTAGAAGATCTCCTAAATTCATATGATCTGATGCAAAACTGTGTTTTTTTCCAACTAGGGTGCAGGGGAACAGTAGCACAGTCATAGACCATATTTTTATTCGTTCTTCATTACTAGATGGGGCATTCTGTTAGTAAAAGAGTGAATGGGCCTTTCAGACCATAATGCACAAATTTTAACACTAAAAGGTTTTTTTTACTCCAGCCAATGTCATATTTAGTTACATAGAACATAGGAAAGTCAATCCAACAGCAATAGAGAGTTTTTTAAAACTTGTCAAGGAACAAGAGTGGGCAAGATGTTTATAGTGCCAATAATACAGAGGATAAATGCAATGCTTTCCATAACACATTTCTCATGCTCTTTGAGAGTTGTTTTCCATTAGAACATTCTAAATGGGGTACTAGCAGTCATGGACAGCCCGGTTGGCTGACTAGTGGGATAAGGATATCATGTAGAACATAGCGGGAATTACATCAAAATGTTAGAAGTAGTCACAATCGAGCTACCATAGCCCCTTACAAACAGGATTATAAGGGTGCCTAAAAATGTTATTAGCAAGGCAAAAAGTATGGTGATATGCAAATAGAATAGCTTATTCACAGGATAAAATTAAAGACATTTGGTTAGTTGTGAAGGGAGTGACTGGTCATCAGCACAAGGTCGATGATATAAAGTTAGTTCTAAGTAATAATATTTTCGTTAGTGATAAATCAGATATATGTACGGTATTTAACAATCACTTTCTGAGCATTGCTGGCGAGCTAAATAAAAATTTAGTTTCAACAGGAAAATCATACAAATTTCTTAGCAAATACCTTTCTGAGATTGATGTCTGAAATACTCCTCTGTGATACAGACAAGGGGGAGATTGAGTCAATAATTAAATCACTGAATACTAAGGGACTCTCATGGTTATGATGGAGTGTCTTTCATAATATTAAAGTACTGTGCTGCACATGTTAGTCCTGTATTTAGCCAAATTTGTAATTTTTCTTTAGGAACGGTCAGTTTTCCTGAGCGATTAAAGTACTCAGCTGTAAAGCCGCTTTATGAAAAGGGAGAAAGGGAATAATGTAGAAAATTTTAGACCTATTTCTATGCCATCAGTGTTTGCAAAAGTTACCGAAAAGGCTGTGCATGTAAGGTTAGTTTGATCATTTTATATCACACGATTTGTATCAAATGCACAGTTCGGTTATAGAAGTCGTTTGGCAACTGAAAAATGGTATATTCTCTTTTCTCTGTGAAGTACTGGATGGGCTAAACAAAAAGGTAGTCAGAACCTTACGAGGGGAGGTAAGGCAGGACAGACATCTTCAAAGTATAGGGTAGGTAGACAGACATCTTCCCAGGGGGGGGGGGGAGGGGTAGGTAGACAGACCTGTTCCGAGGGGGTGGGTAGGGAGACATACATCTTCATAGAGAGTGAGTATGTAGACAGATATCTTCCAAGTGGGGGTAGGTAGACAGACATCTTCCAAGGGTGGCGGGTAGGTAGACAGACATCTTCAGATTGGGAGGTAGGTAGACAGATATCCTCTGAAGGGGGGTAGATAGACAGACATTTTCCGAGGGTAGGTAGACATCTTCCGAGTGGTGGTAGACATCTTCCGAGGGGGGTTAGATACTTTCTGAGAGGATGGTAGATAGACATATTCCGAGAGGGGGGAGACATCTTCCGACAGTTGGTTAGATAGCCTTCTTCCTAGGGGTGGTAGGTAGAGTGAAATCCTCCAAGACGGGAGGGGGGAGGGCGTAGATAGACACACATCTTCCAAAGCAGTGTGTATGGTAGAAAGACATCTTCCGAGTGAGGGATAAGGTCGACAGACATCTTCTGTGGGGAGGGTTGGCAGACAGACATCTTCCGAGGGGGAGTAGGAAGACATGTTCCAAGAGGGGGTAGACAGACATCTTCCAAGGAGGGGGGGATAGACACATCCTGGCATGGGGTAGGTAGACAGACATCTTCCAAGGGGGTAGGAAGACAAACATCTTCCGATTGCGTGGGTGGGTAATGAGACATCTCTGGAAAGGGGGAGGTCGACAGACATCTTCTGATGGGAGGAAGGTAGAGTGACATATTCCATGGAGGGGAGTAGGTTGACAAATGTCTTCCAATGGGTGGGGTAGGTAGAGAGAGATCTTCCAAGGGGTGGTAGGTAGGCAGACCTAATACGAGAGTAGCGGTAGCGGAAGAGCGATAGGTAGACAGAAATCTTCCGGACGGGAGGGGAGGGGGGAGCGTAAGTAGACAGATAAGTTCCCAGGTCCTCAATCTACTGCAAGACACCAAAACTGGCCAATAATTGACATTCCGTAACCGAAACTTGTCTTGTACTACTTCTTACTAGTCAATTGCAACAACTTAGAAGCTTCTATTTTGTTCCTTGTGTTACTACTGGATACCTCAGTACGTGACATAGGTTTCCAGACCATAAATGTAAACGTTTCCAAGAGAAAAGATACCTATGTGACTATCTAGCAATACGTGATAAGGCAAGTGACGCAAACAGGTGCTCTTCTACAGTTTTTTAAATACATATTAAAAGTTTTCGCATTTTTGCGTGTAACGTGGCTGCCTGACCTCGGCTCATGCTAAAGCGTAGGGTCCTCGGTCACATGCTAGGCAATAAAAGCCGGCCAATAATTCATCAATCAGTAACAAAAATCTCACTTATACTACTTCTTACTGGCCGATTGCATCAACTAAGAAGCTCCTATTTTGTTGCTTGTAGTGTCACCCCACACCGCAGCAAGCGAAATAAGTTTTCAGACGATAAATGTAAACGTTTCAGAGAGAATAGGGGACAATGTGACGATATGGCATTACGTCGATTCGAAAGCAAAACGTGAAACAGGGTGGATATCTCAAGTTTTACCATATATGAACACTTTTCACATTATCCCGTGCAACGTGGCGTCCAGACGTCGTTTCATGCAAAATCGCAAGGTCCAAGCTCATGTCCAAGGCACTAAAGCAGCGAAATAAGTCAATAACCGATAAATAAAAATGAATTGTACTGCTTGTTACTGGCCGATTACATCTTCTTTGAAGCTTCTTCTGTGTTCTACTATAGTGCTTTTAGTGTCTCCGCATACCGCAGCACGCGACATAACTTTGCAGACGATAAATGTAAACGTTTCAGTGAGTAAAAAGCGACCGATGTGACGATCTGGCATTAAGTAAATTCGATAGCATATGACGAAAAGGGGCGGATTTCTCAAGTTTCTATTACATATGAACACTTTTCACATTCTCCCGTGCAACGTGGCGTCCAGATGTCGTTTCATGCAAAATCGCAAGGTCCTAGCTCATGATCAAGGCGCCAAAGCCGGCTAATAAGTCAATAATCGATAACTAAAACTTAAACTGTACTGCTTTTTACTCGCCGATTACATCGACTTAGAAGTTTCTGTGCTCTACTGTGGTGTTTTAGTGTCTCCACATACCGCAGCACGCCACACAAATTTGCAGACGATAAATGTAACCGTTTGAAAGAGGAAAGCGGCCAAAGAGACGATCTGGCATTAAGTCGATACGATAGCAAATGACGAAAACGGTGCGATTTCTCTGGTTTTTACTGCATATGGACACTTTTCATATTCCCTCGTGTAACGTGGCTGCCAGTCGCTGTTTCATGCAAAATCTTAAGGTCGTCGGGCATGTCCAAGTCACTAAATCCGGCTAATAAGCCAATAACCGATAACTAAAACTTCAAATGTACTGCTTCTTACTGGCTGATTACATCAACTTGGAAGCTTCTTCTGTCTTCTATTGTGGTCTTTTAGTGTCTCCGAATACCATAGCACGCGACATAAGTTTGCAGTCGATAAATGTAACCGTTTGAGAGAGAAAAGCGGCCCAACTGACGATCTGGCATTATTCTCCCGCCGGAGAAACAATGCACTTGACAGTTCGCTTTTTGTCTAGTTAGGTTGGCTATACTGTAATAGCGATGTTGCAACAGCAGCCTCTATACACACAGCAGACGATACAGTTTTCCGTCCCGTCTCGTAAATGCAAGCGATTGAGCAATTGCAATGTATATAAAAACTCGTTTTTAGTTGTACTACAATGACAGGAAGTAAACAACCGTATAATAATGCATGTAAAAGCATAACAATGCGCACCCTTTCGATAACGGAGCATAGAAATACAAAAAACAAGCATCTGACGACTGGTACTTTAAAATCAATAATGTACGTAGTTTACAAAATAAATAATAACCGAGATTGCAATAAATAACCAATATTAGAATTTTTTCACTCACCAATTTACAGCGATAATGGCGCAATTCCATCCAGCTCGCCATCGTCACTGTTGTCCGATTCATCGCTAAAACCGTCTTCATCGTCGTCATCGGCAAGACAAATCATTAATTGTTCAGGCCGCTGATAATGCCTTCTATTGTCTGTGCTGCTCGTATAAGCTTCTCGACGTGCTCTACTTTTTTTCTCCGTGAGGCTGCATCCACAGTCACAATAGCTTCACGCAACAGCTTTTCCACCTCTGCTATTGTAAAGGACTTGTTGTTGTTCCTTACATACATTTTTACGTCACTCCATACTAACTCAATAGGGTTGAAATGGCAGTGATATGGTGGCAGCCTTATTACAGTATGACCCTGCTCCTTGGCAATTTCGTCTACTACGTATGTAGGTGTCGTAGGCTTATTTTCTTTAACAAGAGAATATAACAGAACCTTTGTCATACCCATATCCGCTGCAATATTTCGAGCCTGTAACCACTGCACCATAATTTCTTTCCGATCATTTGTAGTTGGGGCTTTGTTCTGTATCACCGAATGATATGGAGCATTGTCCATTACAATTGTTGTAGGGACAAGAAATTGTTTTAAAAGGTTCCTGAACTACTCAACAAATCGTGCGTGATCCATATCTTCATGGTAATCACCAGTCTTTTTTGATCTAAAAACTGAAAGTGCGTCAGGGACAAAACAACTGGAGGAGCCTGCATGGACCACAATTAATCTAGCTCCTCTTCCCGTCGGCTGATGGCCGGTACTGCTGGGTGTGTTATCCCTCCAACATTTACTGACAGCTTCCCCGGCATTAACCCACGTTTCGTCTAGCCAAATTATGGAATGAATGTCTCTGCCCACAATTTTGTGCAAGAAAATGCTACGAGCGGTAACAATATGTGCCCTCTCTAACAGTACTTTGCGTCCGTCTAGCGTTTTGTAACGGAAACCCATATTTTTTAGCACAAATTTTAGTCTGTTTTACCACCCCTGAAGAGTTCACTTTCTTTTAAAGAGATTAATAACTTAGCTACAGTCGGATACTCTTTTCTGCTGTAGTAAGCATAAACATGCCTACGAACTGCATCAGTCTGGAAAGAATCTAAATCTGTGATAGGACTACGCCGCTTTTTCTTCTTTCCCAGGGTTGATAAAAATGTATTATTTGATGCAGACAGCTCGGAATCGTTACGGCTCACTTCAGTATCTTCAAAGTTTTGTAGTAATACTCCCTTACTTACTACCGTTCTTGCACTAATACCAAGAGTTTTCGACGTACGTTCCACCACTTTGTCGGCAGGAATTGATGGCTGTCCATGAATGCTTACGTAGTTTTTCTCCTGCTCGTAAAACTCACGAGTTCTGCGTAGCAACTCCAGTGCCTGGCTGTTTAGCGGCACCCCTCGACGCAAAGGATTGTCACTAGGTGAACGAAGTCTTTTCGGTGGCATTTTCCAAGTACGTAAACTCACAACGTAACAAAAGTCACAACGATATAGCACACAGTACAACGAAAATACGCGGTAAACAACACACAACTCACGTTGTATACACATTCACTAAACAAAGCCGGCAACGCGGTAACTTTAACGTCACAGCACGTGAGTAACAGCAGTGCTCACTGCGCTGTGATTGGCTGGCGCCCCACGCTGAACGCCTAGTGCCTATCGTTGTTCACTTGTTACTCTGTTACGCTGCCAACTTCATACGCAAACGTCAAGTGCAATGTTTCAACGGCCCGGGTATAAGTCGATTCGATACCACACGACGAAAACGGTGCGATTTCTCAGGTTTTCACTACATGTGGATATTTTTTTCATTCTCTCCTGTAAAGTTTCTCCCAGTCGTTGTTTCCAGCAAAATCGAAAGATCGTCGGTCATGTCCAAGGCACCAAAGCCGGCTAATAAGTCAATAATCAATTACTAGCACATGAATTGTACTGCTTCTTACTGGCCGATTACATCAACTTAGAAGCTTCTTCTGTGTTCTACTGTGGAGCGTTTAGTGTCTCCGCATATCGCGGAACGCGATATAAGTTTGCAGAAGTTAAATGTAACCGTTCTAGTGAGAAACGCGGCCAAAGTGACGAACTGGCATTACGTCGATACGATAGCAAATGACGAAAACGGTGCGAATTCTCAGGTTTTTACAACATTTGGACACTTTTCACATTCTCTCGTTTAACGTGGCTGCCAGTCGTTGTTTCATGCAAAATCTTAGGGTCGTTGGTCATGTCCACGTCACCAAAGCCAGCTAATAAGTCAATAATCGATAACTAAAACTTGAATTGTACTGCTTCTTACTGTTTGATAACATCAACTTAGAAGCTTTTTGTGTGTTCAACTGTTATGCTTTTAGTGCCTCCGCATACCGCAGCACGCCACATAGGTTTGTAGTCGATATATGTAACCGTTTGAGAGAGAAAAACTTCCAATGCGACGATCTGGCATTCCGTCAATACGATTGCACATGACGAAAACGGTGTGATTCCTCAGACTTTTACTATTTATGGACTCTTTTCACATTCTCTCTTGTAACGTGGCTGCCAGCCGTTGTTACATGCAAAATTTTATGGTCCTCGATCATGTCCAAGACACCAAAGCCGGCTAATAAATCAATAATTGATGAATAAAACTTGATTTGTACTGCTTCTTACTGTTTGATAACATCAACTTAGAAGCTTTTTGTGTGTTCTACTGTTATTCTTTTAGCGTCTCCGCATACCGCAGCACGCCACTTAAGTTTGCAGGCGATAAATGTAACCGTTTGAGACAGAAAAACTTCCAATGTGACGATCTGGCATTCCGTCAATACGATAGCAAATTACGAAAACGGTGCCATTTCTCAGACTTTTACTATTTATGGACACTTTCTCTCGTGCAACGTGGCTGCCAGCGGTTGTTATATGCTAAATTTTATGGTCCTCGGTCATGTCCAAGACACAATACCCGGCTAATAAGTCAATAATCGTTAACTAAAACTTAAATTGTACTGCTTCTTACTGGCCGATTGCATCATCTTAGAAGCTTCTTCTGTGTTCTACTATGGTGTTATTAGTGTCTCCACACACCACAGCACGTCACATAGGTTTTCAGGCGATATATGCAAGCGTTTGAGAGAGAAAAGCGGCCAATGTGACTATCTGGCATTACGTCGATACGATAGCAAATGACGAAAACGGTGCGATTTCTCAGGTTTTTACCACATATGAACACTTTTCACATTCTCCCGTGCAACGCGGCTGCTAGACCTCCCTTCATGCAAAATCTTAAGGTCCTGGCTCATGTCCAATGCACCAAAGCCGGCTAAAAGTAAACAATCGATAATTAAAACTTGAATTTCACTGCTTCTTATTGGCTATTACACCAACTTAGAAGCTTCTTCTGTGTTCTACTGTTGTGCTTTTAGTGTCTCCGCGACATAAGTTTGCAGACGATAGAAGTTACCGTTTTCGAGAGAAAAGCGGCCAATGGGACGATGTGACATTACGTCGATACGATAGCAAATGACGAGAACAGTGCTATTTCTCAGGTTTTTACTACTTATGGACACGGCTAATAAGTCAATAATCGATAACTAAAACTTGATTGTACTGCTTCTTACTGACCGATAACATCAACTTAGAAATTTCTTGCGAGTTCTACTGTGGTGCTTTTAGTGTCTCCGCATACTGCAGCACGCCACATAGGTTTGCAGACGATATATGTAACCGTTTGAGAGAGAAAAGCTTCCAATGTGACGATTTGGCATTCCGACGATAGGATAGCAAATGACGAAAACGGTTCGATTTCTCACGTTTTTACTATTTATGGACACTTTTCACATTCTCTCGCATAACGTGGCTGCCCCCCCCCCCTCCATGAACCATGGACCTTGCCGTTGGTGTGGTGGCTTGTGTGCCTCAACGATACAGATAGCCGTACCGTAGGTACAACCACAACGGATTGGTATCTGTTGAGAGGCCAGACAAACGTGTGGTTCCTGAAGAGGGGCAGCAGCCTTTTCAGTAGTTGCAGGGGCAACAGTCTGGATGATTGACTGATCTGGCCTTGTAACAATAACCAAAACGGCCTTGCCGTCCTGGTACTGCGAACGGCTGAAAGCAAGGGGAAACTACGGCCGTAATCTTTCCCGAGAGCATGCAGCTTTACTGTATGATTAAATGATGATGGCGTCCTCTTGGGCAAAATATTCCGGAGGTAAAATAGCCCCCATTCGGATCTCTGGGCGGGGACTACTCAGGAGGATGTCGTTATCAGGAGAAAGAAAACTGGCGTTCTACGGGTCGGAGCGTGTAATGTCAGATCCCTCAATCGGGCAGGTAGGTTAGAAAATTTAAAAAGGGAAATGGATAGGTTAAAGTTAGATATAGTGGGAATTAGTGAAGTTTGGTGGCAGGAGGAACAAGACTTTTGGTCAGGTGAATACAGGGTTATAAACACAAAATCAAATAAGGGTAATGCAGGAGTAGGTTTAATAATGAATAGGAAAATAGGAATGCGGGTAAGCTACTACAAACAGCATAGTGAACGCATTACTGTGGCCAAGATAGATACGAAGCCCACACGTACTACAGTAGTACAAGTTTATATGCCAACTAGCTCTGCAGATGACGAAGAAATTGAAGAAATGTATGATGAAATAGAAGAAATTATTCAGGTAGTGAAGGGAGACGAAAATTTAATAGTCAAGGACGACTGGAAAACGAGTGTAGGAAAAGGGAGAGAAGGAAACGTAGTAGCTGATTATGGATTGGGGCTAAGAAATGAAAGAGGAAGCCGCCTCGTAGAATTTTGTACAGAGCACAACTTAATCATAGCTAACACTTGGTTTAAGAACCATGAAAGAAGGTTGTATACATGGAAGAACCCTGGAGATACTAAAAGGTATCAGATAGATTATTTAATGGTAAGACATAGATTTAGGAATCAGGTTTTCAATTGTAGTACATTTCCAGGGGCAGATGTGGACACTGGCCATAATCTATTGGTTATGACCTGAAGAAACTGCAAAAAGGTGGGAATTTAAGGACATGGGATCTGGATAAGCTGAAAGAACCAGAGGTTGTACCGAGTTTGAAGGAGAGCATAAGGGAACAATTGACAGGAATGGGGGAAAGAAACACAGTAGAAGAAGAATGGGTAGCTCTGAGGGATGTAGTATTGAAGGCAGCAGAAGATAAAGTAGGTAAAATGACGATAGCTGCTAGAAATCCTTGGGTAACAGAAGAAATATTGAATTTAATTGATGAAAGGAGAAAATATAAAAATGCAGTAAATGACAGAGACAAATAGGAATACAAAAGGTCTCAAAAAAGAGATCGACAGGAAGTGCAAAATGGCTAAGCAGGGATGGCTACAGGACAAATGTAAGGATGTAGAGGCTTATCTCACTAGGGGTAAGATAGATACTGCCTACAGGAAAATTAAAGAGACCTTTGAAGAAAATAGAACCACTTGTATGAATATCAAGAGCTCAGATGGAAACCCAGTTCTAAGCAAAGAAGGAAAGGCAGAAAGGTGGAAGGAGTATATAGAGGGTCTGTACGCAGGCGAAATACTTGAGGGCAATATTATGGAAATTGAAGAGTATGTAGATGAAGATGAAATGGGAGATACGATATTGCGTGAAGAGTTTGACAGAGCACTGAGAGACCTAAGTCGAAACAAGGCCCCAGGAGTAGACAACATTCCATTAGAACTACTGACAGCCTTGGAAGAGCCAGTCCTGACAAAACTCTACCATCTGGTGAGCAAGATGTGTGAGACAGGTGAAATACCCTCAGACTTCAAGAAGAACATAATAATTTCAATCCCAAAGAAAGCAGGTGTTGACAGATGTGAAAATTACCGAACTATCAGTTTAATAAGTCACAGCTGCAAAATACTAACACGAATACTTTACAGACGAATGGAAAAACTAGTAGAAGCCGATCTCGGGGAAGATCAGTTTGGATTCCATAGAAACACTGGAACACGTGAGGCAATACTGACCTTACGACTTATCTTAGAAGAAAGATTAAGGAAAGGCAAACCTATGTTCCTAGCATTTGTAGACTTAGAGAAAGCTTTTGACAATGTTGACTGGAATACTCTCTTTCAAATTCTAAAGGTGGCAGGGGTAAAATACAGGGAGCGAAAGGCTATTTACAATTTGTACTGAAACCAGATGGCAGTTATAAGAATCGAGGGACATGAAAGGGAAGCAGTGGTTTGGAAGGGAGTGAGACTGGGTTGTAGCCTCTCCCCGATGTTATTCAATCTGTATATTGAGCAAGTGGTCAAGGAAACAAAAGAAAAATTCGGAGTAGGTATTAAAATCCATGGAGAAGAAATAAAAATTTTGAGGTTCGCCGATGACATTGTAATTCTGTCAGAGACAGCAAAGGACTTGGAAGAGCAGTTGAATGGAATGGACAGTGCCTTGAAAGGAGGATATAACATGAACATCAACAAAAGCAAATCGAGGATAATGGAATGTAGTCGAATTAAGTCGGGTGATGCTGAGGGAATTAGATTAGGAAATGAGATACTTAAAGTAGTAAAGGAGTTTTGCTCTTTAGGAAGTAAAATAACTGATGATGGTCGAAGTAGAGAGGATATAAAATGTAGACTGGCAATGGCAAGGAAAGAGTTTCTGAAGAAGAGAAATTTGTTAACATCGAGTATAGATTTAAGTGTCAGGAAGACATTTCTGAAAGTATTTTTATGGAGTATAGCCATGTATGGAAGTGAAACGTGGACGATAAATAGTTTGGACAAGAAGAGAATAGAAGCTTTTGAAATGTGGTGCTACAGAAGAATGCTGAAGATTACATGGGTAGATCACATAACTAATGACGAAGTGTTGAACAGTGTTGGGGAGAAGAGAAGTTTGTGGCAAAACTTGACCAGAAGAAGCGATCGGTTGGTAGGAAATGTTCTGAGGCAACAGGGGATCACGTATTTAGTATTGGAGGACAGGATGGAAGGCAAAAATCGTTGAGGGAGACCAAGAGATGAAACAATAAGTATATTCAGAAGGATGTAGGTTGCAGTAGGTACTGGGAGATGAAGAAGCTTGCACAGGATAGAGTAGCATGGAGAGCTGCATCAGACCAGTCTCTGGACTGAAGACCACAACAACAACAACAACAACAACGTGGCTGCCAGCCGTTGTTACATGCAAAATCTTATGGTCCTCAGTCATGTCCAAGACACCAAAGCCGGCTAATAAGTCAATAATCGATAACTAAAACTTGAATTGTACTGCTCCTTACTTGCCGATTACATCAACTTAGAAGTTTCTTCTGTGTTTTACTGCGGTGCTTTTAGTGTCTCCGCATTCCACAGCACGCCACATAAGTTTGCATATTATAAATGTAACCGTTTCAGAAGGAAAAGCGGCCAAAGTGACGATCTCGCATTACGTCGATACGATAGCAAATGACGAAAACGGTGCGATGTCTAAGGTTTTTACTATTTATGCACACGTTCCACATTATCTTGGGTAACATGGCTGCCAGCCGTTGTTACATGCAAAATATTATTTTCCTCGGTCATGTCCAAGACACCAAAGCCACCTAATAAGTCAATAATCGATAACTGAAACTTGAATTGTACTGCTCCTTACTGGCCGATTACATCATTTTAGAAGCTTCTTCTGTGTTCTACTATGGTCTTTTTAGTGTGTCCACCTACCGCAGCACGCCACATAGGTTTGCAGACGATATATGTAACCGTTTGAGAGAGAGAAGCTTCCAATGTGACGATCTTGCAATCCGTCGATACGATAGCAAATGAAGAAAGCGGTGCGATTTCTCAGGGTTTTATTACATATGGACCCTCTTCACATTCTCTCGTGCAACGTGACTGCCAGTCGTTGTTTGATGCAGAATCTTAAGGTCGTCGGTCATGTCCAAGGCACCAAATCCACCTAATAAGTCAATAATCGATAACTAAAACTTGAATTGTACTGTTTCTAACTGACCGATACATCAAGTTAGAAAGTTTCTTGTGTGTTCTACTGTGGTGCTTTTAGTGTCTCCGCATACCGCAGCATCCCACATAAGTTTTCAGACGATAAATGTAATCGTTTGATAGAGAAAAGCGGCCAATGTGACGATCTGGCATTAAGTCGATTCGATAGCAAATGAAGAAATCGGGTGGATTTCTCAGGTTCTTACTACATATGAACACCTTTCACATTCTCCCGTGCAACGTGGCTGCTAGACCTCCCTTCATGCAAAATCGTAAGGTCATAGCTCATGTCCAAGGCACCAAAGCCGGCTAAAAAGTCAATAATCGATAACAAACCTTGAATTGTACTGCTTCTTGCTGTCTATTACATCAACTTAGAAGCTTCTTCTGTGTTCTACTATGGTGCTTTTAGTGTCTCCGCATACCGCAGCACGCGACATAGCTTTGCACACGATAAATGTAACCGTTTTCGAGAGAAGAGCGGCCAATGTGACGATCTGGCATTACGTCGATTCGATAGCAAATGACGAAAACGGTCGGATTTCTCAGGTTTTTAATACATATGGACACTTTTCACATTCTTCGTGTAACGTGGCTGCCAGGTCTCGTTTCATGCCAAATCTTAAGGTCGTTGTTCATGTCCCAGGCACCAAAGTTGGCTAATAAGTCAATAATCGGTAACTAAACTTCAATTGTGCAACTTCTTACTGGCCGATTACATCAACTTATAAGCTTCTTCTGTGTTCTACCTTATTGCTATTAGTGCCTCCACGTACCGCAGCACGGAACATAAGTTTGCAGACGATGAAGGTAACCGTTTCAGAGAGAAATGAAAAATTCCATGTCTGTGTCTACTGCCTGCTCATATTGTTTAAAGCAGGTTGCTCTAAATGCCCAGTGGATCTGATTCCCTTGATACATTCTAAACAAACTCGGAATGGGAAAGACCGAGCTCTGCTTATACTTGTAGTCTGGAAAGTTGATATATCTTAGACAGTAAAATATGACTGTAATAGATGTCCACTGAGTATTCCCATTTACACTGAAATTAGCTTTGAACAACAAATTATTAATTAGCCACCTAGTCATGACTCAATAGCTACTAAGATCTTTCACTGGTGAAGGAGGTGACGACGTTGTTATGTCCATTAGAGGCTTCTGTAGCTTGCTGAGAATGATGTAAAATAATTGTGCCATGTGATTTTCTATGGAGTTTCAGAGTATGTTCTATACTGGTGCAGGACATTCATTTCTGCTGTTCTCATTATAGGCAATCCTAGATTCTGAATCTCAAACACCAGAAGATTAGAAACAGCAATGCAACCTCTGTCTTCCTGGCTGTGCACTACTTCAAAGTCTCTTCTCATTGTGCAGTACTTGTAGATTATTTTAAATACATTATCTGTAATATTTAGAACATCTCATTCTAAACTTTCTAAAGAATGGGTCTTTTCTGTTATGACCATGTCATAACGCCGAGGTCGGCGTTTTACTCCGAGGTCGGCGGTTTTCCCCGAGGTCGGCGGTTTTCCCCGAGGTCGGCGTTTTTCCCCCGAGGTCGGCGTTTTTCCCCGAGGTCGGCGTTTTTCCCCGAGGTCGGCGTTTTTCCCCGAGGTCGGCGTCTTTCCCCGAGGTCGGCGTCTTTCCCCGAGGTCGGCGTCTTTCCCCGAGGTCGGCGTTTTTCCCCCGAGGTCGGCGTTTTTCCCCCGAGGTCGGCGTTTTTCCCCCGAGGTCGGCGTTTTTCCCCCGAGGTCGGCGTTTTTCCCCCGAGGTCGGCGTTTTCCCCCGAGGTCGACGTTTTTCCCCCGAGGTCGGCGTTTTTGTCCCGAGTTCGGATCGGCGTTTTGTTTCCCCAGGTCTAGGAAGCTATCGATATATTGAAAATCGAAACTATTTTCATGTATATCGAACTATACTGATATGTGTTGTCATCTTGAAACATATATCTGACCACTAGGTATCGTTATTTACCGAGTCAGCGATATATTTCGATATTTATTTATTTATTTATTTCGTGAATCGTTTTCTTAGAGGTCAGATTTATTTTGAGACATCCATACATATCACATTATCGATTCATTTCGATATACCATTTTATTTCGAGGCCCAGTTTTGTATTGAGCAGTCGATTTATTTCTATATATCTGTCTATATCGAATAGTCGACGTATTTCGAGATATCGATTGATTCAATGTATCCGGTTATGTCGAGATATCGATTTATTTTGATATACCGACACAATACGGGTTGTCTATATATTTCGAGGTATCTATATATTTCCATGTATAGGTGTACTCCAGATAACGATTTCTTTCGAGATATCGATATATTTCGAGATATCTCTATATCTCAAGTAACCATAAATTTCTAGATATCCCTCTTTTTAGAGAAATCTTTGTATTACGAGGTATCGATATATTTCCAGATATCGATGTGTTTCTAGACCACGCATCATATCGAGACCTCGAATTATTTCGAATTATCGATCCATTTCGTACGTCGTAATGCATCTTGATGTCTATACATTTCGATATTTCGACTCATTTCGATGTGTCGGTTGTTTTGGATGTGTCGGTTTATATCGAGGTTTTGATTTATCTCTGGGTCTCAATTTCTTTCGTGGTTTCGATTTATTTCGAGGTGGCGATTTATTTCGAGGTGACGATTTATTTCGAGGTGGCGATTTATTTCGAGGTGTTGTTTTATTTCGAGGTGTCGATGTATTTCGAGGTGACAATATATTGCGACCATACTTGTCGACTGCATCACCTTAGAACCTACTGTACTTCGTACAGAGTGGTGCGACTGCATACCTCAGCACGCGACATTAATTGCCAGACGATAAATGTAAACGTTTCTGAGAGAAAAGCGTTCATTCTGACGATTTCCCATTTCGTTATTAGGAAAACAAATGTAGAAAACGTAAGGTTTTCTTCGGTTTTTACTACACATTAACACTCCTCGCATTTTCCCGTGTGGTGTGGCTACCGGACCTCGGTCGTGCAAAATCGCAAGGTCCTATGTCAACTACAAGGCAGCAAATAAGGCCTATAATTGATTTTCCATATCTAAAACAAGACAGACACTGCTCCTTACTTGTCGACTCCATCAACTTAAGCTTCTATTTCGTACAGAGTGGTGCGACTGCATACCTCGGCAGGCGACATTGATTGCCAGACGATGAATGTAAACGTTTCCGAAAGAAAAGCGTCCTATGTGACGAACTGGCACTACGTCAAACAAATGACGAAAACGTTAGGTTTTCTTCGGCTTTTCTGCCACTCAAAGTGCTGCCAACTTTAAATTCACCCCCTCCTCCCCCTCCCCAGTCATGGCGATCAGCTGGTGTGATAGAAATGGACACAGGAAAGTAATAACGTTCCATGAAATCCCATTCCAGGGACGTTCAAGGGTAAACGTTCCAGACGGTTTATTTCCATTAAGACACGCATACTGGGCATCTACAATGCCACATCTACCAGATCGTTTCTATTGTCAGCAGTGGAAAACAAAACTGTACTGAAGTAGCCATAGTGAGACGCGGTTTTTGGTAGACGAAATAATAGGAATTCTCTAGCCACTGGTAATGATGATCTAATGAGAATTCTATTATTGTTTTGAAAGATGCATTTAAATATGCATTGAACGTAGCTCCAAATTATTTTGAGAATTATAATTGTGGCATGATGAATCTACATTGGAGATTTTGTAATGCTAAACATTTCGATCTGAGAATACTTTATGTGATAGAACGGCATTGACCTTGTGTGTCATTAGGGTAAAGTTAATTTGCCGCCATTAACATGAAATTTGAAACTTCCTGGCAGATTAAAACTGTGTGCCCGACCGAGACTCGAACTCGGGACCTTTGCCTTTCGCGGGCAAGTGCTCTACCATCTGAGCTACCGGAGCACGATTCACGCCCGGCACTCACAGCTTCCTTTCAGGAGTGCTAGTTCTGCAAGGTTCGCAGGAGAGCTTCTGTGAAGTTTGGAAGGTAGGAGACGGATACTTGCAGAAGTAAAGCTGTGAGTACCGGGCGTGAGTCGTGATTCGGTAGCTCAGATGGTAGAGCACTTGCCCGCGAAAGGCAAAGGTCCCGAGTTCGAGTCTCGGTCGGGCACACAGTTTTAATCTGCCAGGAAGTTTCATATCAGCGCACACTCCGCTGCAGAGTGAAAATCTCATTCTGGAAACATAAAATTTATCTTCCATTAACGTAAAATCTATTTTTCAGCGCACTGTAATAAGGACTCACTTCAGATGATTGGACAATTAAAGAGAACTCAAACTGTTATTTTAATAGTATTCGTAGGTCCAATGCAGCATTTACCGAGGACAGTCCCTGAGCCTAGACTGTCAGTTTTATCTAGGCAGCACTACTTTAAAAAAGCACTCCGTCTTCAGGCCACAAGTGGCCAATCAGGACCATCCTACCGCCACGTTATCCTCACTGAGGGTGGAGGAGGAGCTGGCTCTCCCACTCGTTGTGGTAGTTTCCTTTGACTGGAGCCGCTACTATTCGGTCGAGTAGTTCCTCAACTGGCATCGCAAGGCTGAGTGCAACCCGAAAAATGGCAACAGCACATCGCGGCCCAGATGGTCACCCATCCAAGTGCCGACCTCGCCCGATAGTGCTAAACTTCAGTAATCAGACGGGAACCGGCGTATCCACTGCGGCAAGGCCGTGGCCCCTACCACATTTACAAGATATTTTTGATCGTAGATCAGGTCCGATGGCTCGAAAGAATGGACGTTTACCATGTTATGCACATTTATATTTTCACTACGTCGACACAGATGGTCCAATTTCGACCATAGGTGATGGTAGCTATAATGATCGTGCCAAGCATTCCGTGTACATTAGTTGCACCCAAGTGTGTGGGCATCACAGCATTCGTGACATTTAAATTTGTTACTTCTTTGCTACTATATTCGCAATAAATTTCGCAGACAGTATCCGCATATGACGCTGAACGTACCTACAAAATTATATCATTGTACGACACATGTTTCAGGAGATACGTTATAAAAATTCAGGACAAGGCCAGACGCTGCATTGTACGGGCGTGGACGCACAGCTGTAAATAAATGCCTGGTCAACGCCATGCTTTTCCGCTAGTCATCTATAAAGATAAAAAATCCCCAATATTGTCCACCAGCGTATTTTTCAAAAACCTTTATTTTGTCATCCATTATTTTCCTGTAAAAATCGAAAATACCGTGTATCATTGTGTTTTTAAAAATCGTCTCTTATTGTCATCTCTTTTTATGTATTTTAAGCCATCTATCGCTTGTGTAACCTGTGGCTACAAGTCCATTCCCTTTATGGGGGAATCGAAATAATACACAACGGAAAAAAGTGTGGGCCAATTTCTTCCTCATTTTTCGGAACTTCTGATAATAGTAAATCGTTGGCTTTTTGAGGGCGTGGTAGGTAGATACAAGAGATTAGTGTAAGATTAGAATTTGGGTCAAATATAGTGCCAGGAACTTCTGTTTCTATCTGGCTAGCTTCAGAGTACTTCACCATCTACTAAGTGATGCGTTTCAATGTGAATGGTGTGTTCTGTGCTAGGTCTACCCTTTACTGCACAATGCTGTTCCTTCGATGCTATTAAAACCAGGATGTTATCAAAACATATGCACAGTGGCAGACTGGAATCTGCAGAAATATTTCCAGTGGAGGGGAGTGCGGGAGGCGCGTCGGGGCTGGAGTGCATGATTCTGAAACTGGCACTGTGTGTACAAATCAGCTGGTCAGTTACGAGATGCAACAAGCTGCAAGACCCTAACTCTATAAGCGCTACAACTGGTCAAAGCTAAGGTTTAGCAGTATTGTGGAGAAGTCTTATCTGGAAGAGTATGAGTATACTGTAACGAATAAAACCTCTTTACTCCAGATTCCAGGGAGGGTTGGGGGCTATGGGTGAAAGTGCCCCTTTGCCTCTTCTCCCCTCCCCACCTCCTCCCCTCCCCCTCGAGGACGCCAATGGCTGGCCCGTTCATTTTGAGAACATCAGAGCTGCAGTAACCTTCCTGAAAAACTGTTCTAGATGTCTAAATCTACATCCATACTAGGCACGCTACCTGACGGTCTGTGGCGGAGGGTACTCTATCGGTTCTCCCTTCTATTCCAGTCTCATATTGTACGTGGAAAGAAGGATTGTCGGTATGCTTCTGTGTGAGCTCTAATCTCTCTGATTTTATCCTCATGGTCTCATCGCTAGATATACGTAGAAGGGAGAAATATACTGCTTGACTCTTCGGTGAAGGTATGTTCTCGAAACTTTATCAAAAGCCCGTACCGGGCTACTGAGCGTCTCTCCTGCAGAGTCTTCCACTGGAGTTTATCTGTCATCTCCGTAACGCTTTCGCGATTACTAAATGATCCTGTAGCGAAGCGCGCTGCTCTCCGTTGGATCTTCTCTCTCTCTTCTATCAACCCTATCTGGTACGGATCCCACACTGCTGAGCAGTATTCAAGCAGTGGGCGAACAAGCGTATTGTAACCCACTTCCTCTGTTGTCGGATTGCACTTGTCTACATTGAGATTCAATTGCCATTCCGTGCACCATGCGTCAATTGCGCGTCAATCTTACCACGCAGAACTCTAGTGGGAATGTCGGTTATCGCTGAAACAACTGGTTTTCGGCTCACTTTAACCTAATTGTTAAAGCCCGTCACTATTCCAGTGCTTGTAATAACCGATTTTCAGTCTTTTATTTACATTATTTCCTCTAGTAAACGTAGGAATCCTACAAAGATTTAAAAAATTTGACTTTCTCAGTTTCTTGATAAATGGAATCAACACGTAAAATTAAATACTTTTATGATGACCTGCAGCCGTCCAGAACGAAATTAGAATTATATTAATACGGTCAGCTGATCTCGGGTGTCGATATACATCAACGGGGACAGGTGACAATGTGTGCCCCGTCTGGGACTAAAGCCCGGGATCTCTTGCTTACATGGCAGACGCTCTGTCCATCTGAGCCACCGAGGGCACAGACGATAGTGACTGCAGGGACTATCTCGCACAGGCCTCCCGCGAGACTCACATAGTATGTGCACACACTACATTCGTAGTGTCCCACACCAACACACTCATTACTCGTGGAAGACATTCTTACCAAGTGCCGTAACAGTTCGGGGAATACGTGTGCATCTTCACAGAAGAAGGTCATGGCTGGTATTGCCAGAACCATATACGTATATGGATATGGTGTCTGTTCTTTCGGACATAATTTAAAATAAATAGTCAAATAAAACTTTGTCAGCTGTTCGCTGCTTCTCTCAAAATATGGCGAGTGCTTCCGTACTACAGAAAACTGCCAGTATTCTCCTACTGATTTTAGTTTTTAGAAGCTCTGCTCAAAAATTATATTGTAATCGGTTATCACAGCACTATGCGGGAGTTACGTATAGTCCTGCAATAAAGGGTGAATACTTCGGCTGGAGAACTCTTTTTCGTTTTTATTTCTCTGTTTTCAAGGGCTACAAGCAGATAACGGCATACTACGTAGACACAGGCAGCAGATCAGGCACTTTCTATTTTTATCCCGGAAATTTTAACTTTTTTCCTTGTATGATGTTTCAAGTCGACCAAATCAACCCATGTGCTTCACTCGTTACCGCATATCGTAAAATACTTCCAGACTTCCAGATGGTGCCATTCTCTGTTACAACTGACGTTCGACAACAGCGAGAAACTGCGTCCAGTCTCGCGCACTGCTTGTATAACAGGCACAATATTGTCTCGGCAATGCTGGACCAATCCATTTGTTGCTCGTTTCTGTCAGCAGTGTTATTAAAGTGGCATACATCACTTTTCCCATTTATCTGTAATAACGCAGTATTTCAGAGCTATGGAAATCTTACGAATAAAAGTTACTCGTCTTTTTTAAAAAAAGGTTTACTTGAAAACTAAAAATTTTACTGCGGCTGCTGTGGCTAATCGATATATCTGTTTTTACGTGGTTATCAGGAAAAAAAAGATACTTGTTATAACCGAGAGCAAACAAATACCGAAAGACATGGGTTATTCAGAACTAAAATACCCATATCGTTTTAACCGATCGGTTTTTCTATCTCTAAACTGCAGTGTCGCCATAGAAAAGTGTGTCGTTCCATCACTGTCCATAGCAACTTTGAGATATGTAAGTGTTTATGAGCAATATCGGCAAATAGAAACACGAAGAGGTAATAAGCATCTGAGCGATAGAATTTATTTCCCGATCAGAAAAGTCGAGTGACAGACAAGACTGAATCACTGTAATAGAAGTTATATGGAAAGCTGTGTAAAGAAAAATTTCCAGTTCTTTCGTGGATTCCAAAATTGAAGCAAATTCCGGGACATCAAGGTGACATAGTCTTATACGGATAGTATTCCATGACTAACGTAATTGGCCCACATACTGTACTGGTATACGGATAATATTACACGACTAACGTAATTTACCTGAAATAATTTACAAACATGTTACTATAACATTCGCTACTACTCATTACGCTAATTCACCTTCAGCCATTAAGCGCAAGCGCAGATCTCAGTTATGATACGTGCGCCATCCAAAAATTTATCAAGGTAGTAACTCAACACAACTACAAATGATCATTGTGTGTAAAATAAATAGAACACTTCATAAGAAGAACATGACAGGTTTGAATCATTCCCACCGCAAAGGATGAAAAATTCAGGCTCGCACACAAGACCACTTGATAACTAACCAGAAATTCCGATTAGTTGTAGCTTTGGTGACAATCGCCATTTTTACATTTTCCCCGTAAACTAGATAATTATGAAACGTTAGCAACTACTCTAAAATATCTGCGGCAACGGCCTTGCCCCTGAGGTTGCATTGGTTCACGTGAGATCACCGAAGTTAAGTGCGTTGTCGGACGTGGTCGGCACTTGAATGGGTGGTCATCCAGGCCGCCATGCGCTCTTGCCATTTTTCGGGGTGCACTCAGCCTCGTGGTGCCAATCGAGGAGCTACTCGACCGAATAGTAGCGGCTCCGGTCAAAGAAAACCGCCATAACGACGGGGAGAGCAGTGTGCTGACCCCACGCCCCTCCTGTTCGCATCCTCCACGGATGATGACGCAGCGGTCGGATGGTCCCGTCCCAGTAGGCCACTCGTGGACTGAAGACGGAGTGCTTACAAAGCAACTACTCTCCAGTGCATGGCCGTACTACTGAGACCTTGATGCCTGGCATCAACAACAGGTAGCAGCACACGAGGTTGGCTTACGCCTACTGCCAAATTTTGAGATCTGTCGTAAGCCTGCGTAAGCACGTGGGGCTTTCCGTCTTAAGTGCAAGCATATCCATTGCGTGTTCTGCCGCGCGACTTGAGTGGAATATTTCATTATTTCTGAAATTTTATAGAAATGTTTTTCGTTGTATATCCTCTCCATCGGTACTGAATTTACTGTAAAATTACTTGCTCACTTTTCGGAACTTCCGTTCATGGTAAATCGATATTATTAGAAGCCGTGGTAGACACGAGTCTAGTGTGCTTCACCTTCAGCACCTTCTGTGTCAGTCTCGGTTCCTATGTCGCTGATTTCACAACTAGCAGTTCGTTGTCTACTGAGTATACTGTCTCTTGTACGACACTATCCCTCCTACACTGAAAGGGGGAGACACAGGAAATTATAGGATTTTTGAAACATGTAGCTATTAAGGTAATTTTGAAGCTAGGCATACGAAAATTTGTATCTGGTTTCTAGGTCAGAAATAAAGAAATATGTGTTCCATTATTACTGGGAATGAAGTGAAATAGCGGGTGAACATTTTATTTTGAGATAAATAATTATGGAATAACTATGAAAGTATTTTTAAGGCTACATCTACGAAAATTGGTATTTGACTTCAAGGTTACAAATAAGAAAATACGTGTTTTAGTGTTTTTGGAAGTTCAACCCCTAAGGGGATGAAATAGAGTGAGCTGGTGCGTTTCTGGCGCCAGTTTCCATCGATCGTTGCTTCGATCTTTGAGTCGCGGTCCAGAGGACACTGCTCCCTAAGCGACTGTAGTAGTTCTCTGCACGGACCCACATCGGGCTTACCGCGCTTACACTGGACACAGTTGCCAACAAATCTCCTGACATCGCGATATAGGTTGGGCCAAAACATGTGTTCCCGAACTCGGTTCTAGGTCTTGTATAGCGCCAAATGACCCCCGACCACCGAATCGTGGATATATCATGCTAACTCGTTCCTGTGGAATAGAGACCTTCACTTCACCACGGTTGTCTCCCCCTTTACACAAGAGCCCCCCGCCCCCCCGAAGGCAACAGGGCAACAGCCAGTAACGACGTCGCCATCCGCCTACTGCTGCCTATTCGGTCCCCACCTGGGGTCCACAGCCTGTTTGCCGGCTGAGTCGCAGAAGAAACCGGGTGTCTCGGAGAGAAGGAAATTCGCTCCAAGATCCGGCTCCACGTGGCCCTTGCCTTCCCCAGACTCTCCCGCGAACATACGGCTAAGAGCGTCGCCAATTCATTGTCTCTGCCCCTAATATGCGGAACCTGGAGATAAATCTTGTCATCTTAACTTCGGCATGACTTTTAGCGAACTTATTAATCAAAGTTTAAGGGCTGGCACTGGGCAAGTAACTGACGGAGGCTCATTTGTTTCAGTTCAGTTGTAATGCTCACCTGTTCTCCAGGTAAGGTTGTGTAGTATATGTCTCAGAAAACTCTCTACCCTTGATGTGTGTTGTGTTAGAGATAATTGGCAGCGATCGACGCTAGCATACTGGGAACAGAGCACCACGGCGGCAGAGAGATGTTTAAGGCCATGTCCTCTCCTTTACATCTTCGGTTATGTTGTCACTTTCGCGTGATTCCATCGTTCCGGTGGAGAACTATAGCATCCAAAGTTCAATTGCATTGTCAAGTTGAGTATATTTCTATGTCACTCCCTGTCTCGTGGATCTCTCGTATTGATTTGAATCCTTGGTCTGCTCGCGTCTATCGCCAATTCACACGAAATATTGAAGCAACCTTATTTTAAGGGAATTGTCATATGGTCATGTTCTAGTTGTAATCATTCTAAGAATATTGTTGATTAATCAATTGAGTAAGTAAATTTGAAGGTCGGTTTGGTCAAAATTAAAGTACCTCCTTAATTGCTTTAATCATTTGTATATAGTTTTGTTATGGAAAGTTGGGTAGCCAAACGTTAAAAATTCTGTTTCTTAGGCTTAATCTGTTTCTCTGCTGATTGGAAGTAATGAGAGTTCTGCTGCGCATTCTATGCACATTTGTACTATTTAAGTAAAGCCTTACCTAAGTATATTTACCTAGTCATATCCAAATTTGAAGTTTAACGGGTCTTGTTCCACGTAAAGAAATTTATTTATTATTTGTCCATCTGATCTGGCCTTATAAGGCAATCTCTTGTATTTTTGTGATTGTGATTTTATAATGCTTTTGATTGTAATAAAATGTGTAGCAACTACAACGGATTACTATTGTGATTTTGGTGTGTCACTACCACAATCCCATTACATAGAGGATGAAATGTTTCATGAAATATTTAATTATGAAAGCATTTTTAAAGCTAAATATATTTAAACCTGAATTTGGCTTCTCGGTTAAAGTAAAAATAAAAAAAAATTACATGTCTCACTGTTTTTGATACATTCAATTCATAAGGAGGGGGAATATAGGATGAAATGTTTTATGAAAATAATTCAGTGTGAAAGAATTTTTAAAGATAAATCTATGGAAATTCTATTATTGAAATATACGTGTTTCACTGTTTTTGGAACTACAACCTCCAAGGAGATGCGATAGGGGCACATGTATCCACTCACTCATCGCCTTCCAGCCCAACCTGCAAAGTATACAGACGTGAAATTTGATGAAGGTGTAAATATTACGTTGAAAGCACCATTTAAGAAGAGATTTTTCGAAATTCCACTCCTAAGGGGGTGAAATATGGGTTGAAAAGTTTGTTTTTAAAAAAAATATGTCCCTATGTCACTGTTGAAGCTACGACTACAAAACTACGAAAATTGACATTTGGTTTCTCAGCCAGAAACAAAAAAAAAGGTTTTTATCATTTTCCGAAATTCTTTCATTGGGGGGGGGGATAGAATAAATAGTGAAGGTTTTTTGAAAATAAATCATTATTAAAGAACTACTAAAGCATTGTTAAAGTTACATCTATGAAAATAGGTAATAGACTTCTCAGTTGGATGTAAAAAGAATGTGTTTCGTTGCTTTTGGAAATTTAACTCATTAATAGAGTGAAATAGGGGATGAAAAGTTTTATGAAATATTTCACTATGAAAGCATTTTTAGAATTAAATGGATGAAGATTTGAATTTGGCTCCTTGGTTCTAAATAGAAGAATACATGTTTAATTGTTTCTGAAAATCTAACTCCTAAAGGGTGTGAGATGTTTCTCAAAATGGTTCATTATGAAAGCATTACTAAATATATCTGACAATTCGTATTCGGCTCCTCTGTTAGAATTTTTAAAAACTATGTGTTTCAGTGGTTTTGGAACTTCGATAGTAAGGGGATGAAAATTTTAATGAAATATTTATTGCGTTATATTAAAATATGTTAAATCTGCATCTATGAAAACCGGTATTTCACTTCTCAGTTATATAAAAGAAATATGTGTTGCGGAATGAAAGATTCTATGGAGATATCACCACAAGAATACAAACGGCTTGATTAACGAAAACCTTCGACTCCAGCTGTCGGCATTGTTTTTTGGTCATTCAGTAAAAGACCATGCTTCAATGGCGTTAAGTTTAGAAAGTGTTGCAGTTTATAAAAGACATAAAAAACGATTAAAGAAAAAAATCTTTGAAGACCATAAACGGTCTACGCAAGTAAAGAAGCGGATGATAAGTTAGCTCTTTATGCAAATGAGTTGGTCACTTTAAGTTAAGAGACATGTCATGCACCAGGAACCAAATATTATAGTTGCTACGATTGGCTAACGGAAAAGTTTTGCAGAATCACGGGAAATCACTTCTGCAAGTGGCTGAGAATCTCGTAATGGATAAAAATTCTGTTCTGAGAATTCCAAGGTGGGAGATGCAAATTCCTCGATTAGGAATTGTTAATCCACATGTGAAACCTGAGTACATAATCCCTGTGACATTTTATCAACGGTGTTCCATAGGGACAGGTTCTCATCCAAAAAGTTCGAAAATTCAATTTCTTTGTAGTTGCATTTTTTTTTAAGGTGTACTTGTCCAGACTCTTGGAACGGAAAGGTTTTTTTTTTAATCCGTGCTTAAAAAAATTTCTACAGCCCATTGTTTGAAGCAGTGTCACGACTGCCATGAGCCGCGCGGGGTATCCGCCATGTCTCAAACGCCTTGTCACGGTTCGCGCGGCTCCCCCCGTTGGAGGTTCGAGTCCTCCCTTGGGCATCGTTGTGTGTGTTTGTTGTCCTTAGCATAAGTTAATGTAAGTAGTGTGTAAGCACAGGGACTGATGGTTCAAATGGCTCTGAACACTATGGGACTTAACAATTGAGGTCATCAGTCCTCTAGAACTTAGAACGACTTAAACCTAACTAACCTAAGGACATCACACACATCCATACTCGAGGCAGGATTTGAACCTGCGACCGTAGAGGTCGCACGGCTCCCGACTGAAGCGCCTAGAACCGCTCGGCCACATAGGCCGGTCTATCATGTATTCTAGAGAAGCTGCCCGGTCGTCAGTGGCGCCTGTTCTTTCGAGAACAGTTACTATCTTCATATATATGGTTAAACGTTACCCAGCCATTGACCTTCGTCTGTGCGAATGCGCACAGATTGCCCGAAATCTTACGGGAATCGTCACCTTAGTGTGGGCCAGTATTGAGTGGATGGGCAAACACCTATTACGTACATTACGTTTGTGGATTGTGGCCGGTTGGAAATGTGAGTCTCACGGGAAGCGTGTAAGGGATAAATACCTGCAGTCGCGGTATTCATCTGTGTCCTCGGTGGCTCAAATGGATAGAGCGTCTGCCATGTAAGCAGGAGATCCCGGGTTCGAGTCCCGGTCGGGGCACACATTTTCAGCTGTCCCCATCGAAGTATATCAACAACACCTGTCGGCAGCTGAGGGTTTCAATTAACTATCAATTGTGAAGGGGATTCGAAGAACCCTTTGCCAGGCACTTACATGTGATTTGCAGAGTATCCATATAGATGTAGATCAAAGCTCGTCCCGTGACGCACGTGCACAAAATGATTCATACTGCAAACATACTCGCCGATAACACTGACGAATAACGAGTGCTGCATATCCAGGTTAGACAGATCGGCTTTTCCTGCCAAGAAGAACAGGGAGTTGCTATCTAGGAACAATTCCAGCCCGAGGAAGGGTTGAAAAGTGCTCCTTGGATTGCACACTAAACGTAAATAACGAAAATGCATTTTTGGTAAAAATTGGACAAAGCATAATCCTGTGCTCTCCGTATTGCATTAGCCGTTTTGAATATTGAAAATCTTACTGCAGATTCGTGTTCAGCGACATTAAAAATATACATGTAACCCTCAGTTCATGCAAATCGAAGTAATAATATAACTAAAAGGTTTCCCTAGACGTTGAACTTTTTTTTTTTTTTTTTTTTTTTTTGGAGAAACAATTTTCTCAGAACGGCATGCAGCATTAACTAAAAATGGTTCAATCTCTTAACTTCTACCTCTGACCCAGAAAAGTAAACACTTTTCTTAGGAGCTTATACCTATAATATATGACACTGATTAATATTAAGTAATTTTTGTGAAGGCATAAGGAGTGAAATAAACCACCCAAAAAATCGAACTCAGAGTTCGAATTAGTACCGTATCGTTAAATTTACGGTTGTTTCATTGCGGTTAGGTATGCGCTCCCATAAATTTTATGTACCATCGACTGATGTTTTCCATTTTCAATTTCAGAGAAGTAATTTAGTATCAACTGATGTCATCCATTTTTGATTTCAGGTAACATCTGAGAGGCCACACTGCACGCAGTCCGCGTGATCAAATCATAATTGCGGGCGCCATTTTTTTTTTACTGAAAATCTAAAATAAAGCTCATAGTATGATCACTCGTAACTCCCAAACAGATCCTTCAAGTGTATTTTCACTGTCTCAAAAAAAATATATAACATTTTTTGCTCATTTGAATGAGAACCTGGCCGTAACGCCGGAATATAGTCACGAGATTTTTTTCGGAGACGCTGTACGTTCGCGAGAAGAATTTCGTTCTGCGCGTGTCGATGGACGTTCTACAGATATTACTGTTTGTGTGTTTGTGTGTGTACTACTCAGTCGTGCCATTCGAGTGTACATCTTTGCATAGTTTTCCTTTGACGGTGTAAACAGTGTTCGGCTCAGTTGCTAACTGGCCAGTTGAGTGGTTCCGAAGTTGTCGGATGTGCGGTGCGTTCTGTCTGCTAGGATAACAACAGACTGGCGTGGTGCGATGGCAGAAGCAGACACTGAAGGAGCTAGCTGCTGGGACGCCAGCGAACAATTTATGCCAAGTAAGACGAAGAGAACTATTCTAAAATTACGAGCCGCCTCAATAGTGTTTATCATTAGTAAATCTTGTAGTTGAGACTGCCACCAATCTACAATAACTGACATTTTTGCCTAGAGAGAGATTAGCGAGAAATACAGGATATCCCCCACACACTGAAATTTTGGTTGTGATGACAGGCCTATGGGCAGTGTAGCCCGAGATCTAAGTTAGGTTGGAAGGGGGTAATTTGATTGAGAGATGTTTACGCCAACGATTATTAATGCCGAGTAAACGTTGTGTAAGCAGATTTCCCTGTAGCGTAGCCTAGTGTTTCCGTCCGCGCCATGTTTAACACACTTTCTCTGGCTATGTACAAAAGTCGCACAACAGCGACGAAAACTACGTTTCTGGTGGGGGGACGGGAGAGTTCCCTATGTAACTTTCACTACAAATTTTAGTAACCGCCGAAACTAGCCGAATTAGAAGCGTAATTTTAACTATATTTCCGTTTGTGGGAAAATAGTGATTCTCCTCTTTCGGCAGCAACTGTAATATGTAGGCGACTTATTAGTTTCTTTTTTTTTTTTTTTTTTTAAACTCTGAATCATGATCTCAGTAGACGCAGTGCTTTTTACGTTGCTTGATCCGTGGTCGATAGTAAACAATGCAATGTATTGGTAAACTCTTTGAAGTGTGACGCGTGTTGCATAGACGGCGTCTGCAATGTTCGTAAGGCCAAGCTTGTATATATTCTGTGTCTGTTTAATTAAGGCGAGGAGGATAATGTTCAAGGAGCACTGCATTAGCAGTCTATGGAGAAATTGAGAATTTGGATCTGACGAACGGCATGCTCGGGCAGTTCGTGCTATTATGTTGACCACTGTGTAATTCGGACACAGTGATCATTGCCTCTCCCTAGTAACCAGGAGACTCGGGTGGTAATCCTGGTCTGGCACAAATTTTCAACAGTGCCTATTGTCAGATAATTTTATTAGTGGTCCGGTCTTAAATTGTGTTTTGTTCACGAAACGTCGTTTAGCTTTTTCATGGATAACAGCTTTGGAAAGCGTACAGTCTGTACAGGTTACATTGATAATCACACGTCGTTAGTCCAAGGCAACTACAGCTACATAGTTTTACCAAGAACTTCTTCGTAGGTAGTTTCCCTGTAGTGGTATTTTGTTTTAGTATTTATAGACTGTAGGCTTGGATGAAATATGAAACACATATCCGAAGTTTCTGTTGATGCTGTAGATCCTGTTTTTATCCGTGCTAGGGGCACTAACACTTCATCAAATACTGGAGGACACAATTTGCCTCGAGATTTAGCAATTTTTCGTAATATAGGCCTAGCTTCGATATATTTTTCTCTAATTGTTGTTTGGATTTAATCTTAAAACACACTAACTTTTCCACCAGTTATTCTATATGTGGTTTCATCCCTTTCGTAGCATAGAGTTCCTAAACGGTCGATAATATTAATAATTTCCTTTCTCACTTTGATTTTCTGTAGAATCTCCTGTTTGTGGTTATTGCTAACCTGTTTCACATTCTCACTTTTATTATTTTTATTTTTCTTGTTTTGTGACTGGAAGCCAAATTTTCTTTGAATTCAGTCTTTAATTCTGAAACAGTTTCAGTTAAAGGTCAAGTGAAGATGGCGATCTATTTGAGGAGAATGGTTAGGAGATCTTTTATATTAGACGTACACAGGTCATTGAGATCCTTATCTATATAAAATTACTTCGAGTTTGATGTAGCCCATTCTCTTGTCATGATGTCGGCTGTATCGTAGCGTATTGTCTCGATTAGGTTGGATATTTTGATTAAGAGTTGCAGAAGTCCACGAAAGTGATTACGAAGTCAAGACTATACTAACAGAACGATGTGTAGCGTAGACCAAAACGCTCTTTCTGTCCTTTTAAAATCTCTTTTAATTAAAAATAACTAAAGCTGCAAGATACAATCACAAAAACTGTTTTATGTAATACAGAAATCCCAGACTATTGTTGTGTACGTACACTAATTTTTTGTCACTGAATATATATTTTTTACTCATTTGCTGGATTCCAGTTTCCCGCTTTTTGCGGCGAAAACCCTTTCCCTGCGAAGGGCCCAATAGCATGTCGGTTATATTCGCGACTTTATCGACGATCAGTAATTTCATATAGTCTATCCACCGGCGTCATTGTTAACATCGAATATAGATTTAAGTATTAGGAAGGCCAATATGAACCTAACGCATGGGTAGGTCTAATGATGAATAAAAAAAAAATTCGAATGCCGGTTAGCTACTACAAGCAGCACAGTGAACGCGTTATTGTGGCCAAGATAGACATGAAGTCCACACCTACCATAATCTTAAAAGTAGTCCGCAGATGAGGAAGAAATTGATGAAATGTGTGATGAGATAAAAGAAATTATTCAGATAGTGAAGGGAGATGAAAATAGAATAGGCACAAGTGATTGGAATTTGATAGTAGAGAAATGAAGAAAAGGAAACGTAGTAGGTGAATATGGAATGGTGGTAAGAAATGAAAGAGGAAGCCGCCTGGTAGGTTTTTGCCCAGAGCATAACTTAATCATCGCTAACACTTGGTTCAAGAATCGTGAAAGAACGTTGTATACGTGGAAGAGACCTGGAGATACTGCAAGATTTTAGATAGATTATATAAAGGTAAGAAACCAGGTATTAAATTGTAAGACTTTTCCAGGGGCAAATGTGTACTCTGACCACAATCTATAGGTTATGAACTGTAGATTAAAACTGAAGAAACTGCAAAAATGTGGGAAATTAAGGAGATGGGACCTGGATAAACTGAAAGAACCAGAGGTTGTACAGAGTTTCAGGGAGAGCATAAGGGAACAATTGATAGGAATGGGGGAATGAAATACAGTAGAAGAAGAATGGGTAGCCTTGAGGGATGAAGTAGTGAAGGCAGCAGAGGATCAAGTAGGCAAAAAGCCGAGGGCTAGTAGGAATCCTTGGGTAACAGAAGAAATATTGAATTCAATTGATGAAAGGAGAAAATATAAAAATGCAGTAAATGACGCAGGCGAAAAGGAATACAAACGTCTCAAAAATTAGATCGACATGAAGTGCAAAATGGCTAAGCAGGGATGGCTAGAGGACAAATGTAAGGATGTAGAGGCGAAAATCACCATGGGTAAGATAGACACCGCCTACAGGAAAATTAAAGTGACAGCATAGATCGAGGTGGTGGGATCACTCATGGGAAAATTCCTGCAGTAGTTGATGTTAGAGCTGCACCAGTCAGCTGATAGGTCTTCCTGCTTAAGGGAAGTCTCTCTAACAAAAGATCCACTTTTGACAAAGCTTAAGTATCCAAGTAATGAGAGAATTAGTATATTTCATCAAAATATACAAGATTTTAGAGATAAAGTTAGTGAACTGCTTATAGATGTTGACTCTGAAATTATTGGTATATTTGAGCACTTCTTAAATAAGGAGATAATTCAGAGACTTCCTTTACCAGAATACAGGTTGGCTGGCAGCTTTTCTAGGAGCTCTTTTCGGTGTGGGGGAGTAGCCATGTATGTGAAAAACAGCATCCCATTAGAGTCAATTGATGTTTCTAAGTACTGCACTGAAAAGGTGTTAGAATGTTGTGAAGGTATGGTTAAATTTAATGGAGCTAAACTTCTAATTGTTATTTATAGAGCCACAGACGCCAATTTCACAACATTTTTGCTAAAGCTAGAGGAGGTTTTTGGTACACTTTGTAGGAAATACAAAAAATTATTTATATGTGGTGATTTCAATATTAATTGTAAAGTGATTGTGCAAGTAAAAGGATGCTGGTAGATCTCCTTAATTCATATAATCATATGTAAACTGGTATGGCAAAGTGGTATGCAGATAGAATAGCTACGTCTCAGGATACAATTAAAACCATATGGTCAGTCGTAAGCGAAGTGGCTGGTCTGTAGAGACAGGTCGACGATATAGAATCAGTGCGTAGTGGGAATGTTCGTGTTACTGATAAGTCGCATATATGTACAGTATTTAATAATCACTTTCTGAATGTACCAGGTGAACTAAATAGAAACCTAGCCCCAACAGGGAATCATATAGCGCTCTTAGAAAAAAGTGTTCCGAGACTGTTACCCTAAACGGTCCTCCATGATACTGACAAGAGGGAGATTGACTTAATAATTAAATCACTAAAGACCAAGAACTCTCATGGATATGGCAGGGTATCTAGCAGAATACTGAAGTATTGTTCTGTGTATGTTGGCCCAGTACTTAGCCATATCTGTGACTTTTCCTTTAGCGGTGGTCGGTTTCCTGACCGATTAAAGTACTCTCTACTGAAGCCACTTTATAAAAAGGGAGACAAGGATAATGTTGACAACTTTAGACCTATTTCAATGCCATCGGTGTTTGCTAAAGTTATCGAGAAGGTTGTATATACAATGTTACTGGAGCATTTAAATTCACATTATTTGCTGTCAAATGTACAGTTTGGTTTTAGAAATGGTTTAACAACTGAAAATGCTATATTCTCTTTTCTCTGTGAGGTTTTGGACGGATAAAATAAAAGGTTGCGAACGCTAGGTGTTTTCTTTGATTTAACGAAGGCTTTTGACTGTGTTGACCACAAAATATTACTGCACAAGTTGGACCATTATGGAGTAAGGGAGTAGCATACAATTGGTTCCCCTCTTACTTTAAGAACAGAAAGCAGAAGGTAATTCTCTGCGATATTGAGAGTGGTAGTGATAATCATTCGCAATGGGGCTCTGTTAAGAGGGCATTCCCCCAAGGGTCGGTTCTGGGGCCACTGCTGTTTCTTACTTATATAAATGATATGCCCTCTAGTATTACAGGTGATTCAAAAATATTTCTGTTTGCTGATGACACCAGCTTGGCAGTGAAGGATCTTGTGTGTAATACTGAAACAGTATCAAATAATGTAGTTAATGGAATAAGTTCATGGCTTGTGGATAACAATTTGATGCTAAATCACAGTAAGACTCAGTTTTTGCAGTTTCTAATTCACAATTCAACAAGGACCGATATTTTGATCAGACAGAATGGGCATGTTATAAGCGAGACGAAACAGTTAAAGTTCCTAGGCGATCGGATATATAGTAAGCCGTTGTGGAAAGCCCATGTCCAGGATCTTGTCCAGAAACTAAAATGCTGCTTTAGTTACCATTAGAACAGTATCTGAAATTAGTGACAGTTCAACATGGAAAATAGTCTACTTCGCATATTTTCACACGCTTAGGTCGTATGGTATTATATTCTTTGGGTAATTCTTCTGATTCAAAAAGGGTATTTTTGGCTCAAAACGGGCTGTTCGAGCTATATGGGGTGTAAGTTCGAGAACCTCTTGTTGGCCCCTATTCAATAGTCTGGGAATTCTGACATTGCCCTGACAGCATATATTTTCTTTAATGTAGTTTATTGTTAGCAGTATTAGCGTATTCCCAACAGTTAGCAGCTTTCAATCAGTTAATACTAGGCACAAATCAAATCTGTATGTGGAATGCACTTCCTTGACTCTTGTGCAGAAAGGAGTGCAGTATTCTGCTGCATCCATTGTCAATAAGCTACCACAAGAACTCAAAAATCTTAGCAGTAGCCCAAAATCATTTAAGTCTAAACTGAAGAGTTTCCTCATGGCTCACTCCTTCTATTCTGTCGAGGAGCTCCTGGAAGAGCTAAAAAATTATGCAAATTTCAGTGTTACGTAGTTAATTTTCTTTATTTAAACTTACGACTTGTCGCCTTAATATGTTTTTATATTTCATTTTATCTGTTTCTACTATCGTGTTATAATTTCATGTATTGACTCGTTCTATGACCATGAAGATTTCTCCTTAATATGGTCCCACGGAACAATAAATAAATAAAAATAAAAGCTTTGGAGAAAAGAGATCCACTTGTATGCATATCAAGAGCTCAGATGGAAACCCTGTTATAAGCGAAGAAGGGAAAGCAGAAAGGTGGAAGGAGTATATAGAAGATCTATACAAGGGCAATGTGCTTGAAAACAGAATTTGGAAATGGAAGAGCATGTAGATAAAGATGAAATAAGAGATGATATACTGTGTGAAGAGTTTAGCAGAGCAGTGAAAGACCTACGCCGAAACAAGGCCCCGGGAGTATTCAACATTCCATTATAACTACTGACACCCGTGGGAGAGCCAGCCCTGACTAAACTCTACCATCTGATGAGCAAGATGTATGAGACAGGCGAAATACCGTCAGACTTCAAGAAGAATATAATAATTCCAATCTCTAAGAAAGCAGTTGTTGACAGATGTGAAAATTACCGAACTATTTGTTTAGTAAGTCACAGGCGCAAAACACTAAAGCCAATTCTTTACAGCCGAATGGAGAAACTGGTAGAAGCCGACCTCGGGGTATACCAGTTTGGATTCCGTAGAAATACTGGAACACATGAGGCAATACTGACCCTACGTCCTCTCTTAAGAGCTAGATTAAGGAAAGGCACACCTACGTTTCTAGCGTTTGTAGACTTAGAGAAATCTTTTGACAATGTTGACTGGAAAACTCTTTCAAATACTGAAGTGGCAGTGGTAAAATGCAATGAGTGAAAGGCCATTTACAATTTGTACACATACCAGATGGGAGTTGCAAGAGTCAGGGGGCATGAAAGGGAAGCAGTGGTTGGGAAGGTAGTGAGATGCGGTTCTAGTCAATCGCCGATGTTATTCAATCTGTTTATTGAGCAAGCAGTAAAGGAAAAAAAGAGAAAAATCGAAGTAGGAATTAAAATCTATGGACAAGAAATAAAAACCTTGAGGTTCACTCATGACAAAATTCTGTCAGAGACATCAAAGGACCTGGAAGAGCAGCTGAATGGAGTGGAGTGTCCTGAAAGAATGATATAAGATGATCATCAATAAAAGCAAAACGAGGATAATGGAATGTAGTCGAAACATGTTTGGTGATGCTGAAGGAATTAGATTAGGAACTGAGACACTTAAAGTAGTAAAGGAGTTTTGGTATTTGGGGAGCAAAATAACTGATGACGGTCGAAGTATAGAGGATATAAATTGTATACTGGCAATGGCAAGGAAAGTGTTTCTGAAGAAGAAAAACTTGTTAACATTGAGTATAGCTTTACGTATCAGGAAGTGTGTTATCCGAGTATTTGTATGGAGTGTAGCCATGTATGGAAGTGAATCATGGACGATAAAGAGTTTGGATAAGAAGAGACTAGAGGCTTTAGAAATAAGGTGCTACAGAAGAATGCTGAAGATCAGATGGGTAGATCACTTAACTAATGACGAGGTATTAAATAGTATTGGGGAGAAGAGAACTTTGTGGCACAACTTGACTACAAGAAGGAATCGGTTGGTAGGACACGTTCTGTGGCATCAGCGGATCACCATTTTAGAATTGGAGGGCAACGCGGAGGGTAAAGGTCGAGGAGGGAGACCAGGAGATGAATACACTAGCAGATTCAGAAGGATGTAGGTTGCAGTGCGTATTGGGAGATGGCGCTTGCACATGATACAGTAGCATGGAGAGCTGCATCAAACCAGTCTCTGGACTAAAGACCACAACAACAACAATAAGAAGGCATCTGTCTCATGTGTACCCTTCAACAGAGATAGGACAGACAAGACGGTTAGATTAGACTATATGTATTTTCGGTTGCAAATGATCCATAATGAGGAGATGCTCAGTGGGAAACTAATATGCTAATTTACCTTCCACAGATCGCAAGTGGACTGATCATCGACGTGAAATGAGGGATGAAAATTTAAACGTACTTCTGATCGTACTCTTATTATTTGACACCCTCCCCCCCACTCTCTCTCTCTCTCTCTCTCTCTCTCTCTCTCTCTCTCTCTCTCTCTAACTCACTCACTCTCAATCGCTCACGCCCTAGTTCTACTAAAAAATTCAATTCATTAATGGTGTCGGAGGAGATGGTTAAATAAATCCTTTAGGCTGCTCTTAAACTGAATTTTGACAGTAGTAAAACTTTTATGGCTGCTGACAAGTTATTGAAAATTCGTTTTCCTGAATGATCGAGACTTTCTTGCACCAAAGTAATTAACTTCCAAATTTTTGTGGAGATTATTCATGTTTCTAGTAAGGAGTGCATGCAATGCGCTGTTGATTTGAAAATAATAATTTGACACAAAAGAAGCTCCTAAGTTGATGTGATACCCAGTAAGAAGCAGTACAAATCAAGTTTTTGTTAACGATTATTGACTTTTTAGCCGGCTGTGGTGCCTTGGACATGAGCTAGGACCTTAAGATTTTGCATGAAAGGAGGACAAGCAGCCGCGTTGCACGGGAGAATGTGAAAAGTGTTCATATGTACTAAAACCTGTAAAATCCGCCCGTTTTTGTCTTATGCTATCGAATCGACTTAAAGCCAGATCGTCTCTTTGGCCGCTCTTCTCTACGAAACGGTTACACTTATCGTCTGCAAAGCTATGTTGCGTGCTGCGGTATCCGGAGACACTGAAAGCACCATAGTAGAACACAGACGAAGCTTCCAAGTTGATGTAATAGCCAGTAAGAAGCAGTACAATTCAAGTTTCAGTTATCGATTATTGACTTCCAAGCCGGCTTTGCTGTCTTGGACATGAGCTAAGACCTTACGATTTTGCATGAAGGGAGGTCTACCAGCCACGTTGCACGGGAGAGCGTGAAAAGTGTTTATATGTAGTAAAAACCTGAGAAATCCGCCCTTTCGTGTCATTTGCTATAGAATCGACTTAATGCCAGATCGTCTCTTAGGCCGCTCTTCTCTATGATACGGATACACTTGTGGTCGTCTTCAGTCCTGAGACTGGTTTGATGCACCTCTCCATGCTACTCTATCCTGTGCAAGCTGCTTCATCTTCCAGTACCTACTGCAACCTACATCCTTCTGAATCTGCTTGGTGTATTCATGTCTTGGTCTCCCTCTACGATTTTTACCCTCCACGCTGCCCTCCAATGCTAAATTTGTGATCCCTTGATGCCTCAAAACATGTCCTACCAACCGATCCCTTCTTCTAGTCAAGTTGTGCCACAAACTTCTCTTCTCCCCAATCCTATTCAATACCTCCTCATTAGTTACGTGATCTACCCATCTAATCTTCAGCAATCTTCTGTAGCACCACATTTCGAAAGCTTCGATTCTCTTCTTGTCCAAACTAGTTATCGTCCATGTTTCACTTCCATACATACTTTTATAAACGACTTCCTGATACATAAATCTATATTCGATGTTAACAAATTTCTCTTCTTGAGAAACGCTTTCCTTGCCATTGCCAGTCTGCATTTTATATCCTCTCTACTTCGACCATCATCAGTTATTTTACTTCCTAAAGAGCAAAACTCCTTTACTACTTTAAGTATCTCATTTCCTAATCTAATTCCCTCAGCATCACCCGATTTAATTTGACTACATTCCATTATCCTCGTTTTGCTTTTGTTGATGTTCATCTTATATCCTCCTTTCAAGACACTGTCCATTCCGTTCAACTGCTCTTCCAAGTCCTTTGCCGTCTCTGACAGAATTACAATGTCATCGGCGAACCTCAAAGTTTTTATTTCTTCTCCATGAATTTTAATACCTACTCCAAATTTTTCTTTTGTTTCCTTTACTGCTTGCTCAATATACAGAATGAATAACATCGGGGAGAGGCTACAACCCTGTCTCACTCCTTTCCCAACCACTGCTTCCCTTTCATGCCCCTCGACTCTTATGACTGCCATCTAGTTTCTGTACAATTTTTAAATAGCCTCTCGCTCCCTATATTTTACCCCTGCTACCTTCAGAATATGTAAGAGAGTATTCCAGTCAACATTGTCAAAAGCTTTCTCTAAGTCTACAAATGCTAGAAACGTAGGTTTGCCTTTTCTTAATCTTTCTTCTAAGATAAGTCGTAAGGTCAGTATTGCCTCACGTGTTCCAACATTTCGACGGAATCCAAACTGATCCTCCCCGAGGTCCGCATCTACCAGTTTTTCCATTCGTCTGTAAAGAATTCGCGTTAGTATTTTGCAGCTGCGACTTATTAAACTGATTAGTTCGGAAATTTTCACATCTGTCAGCACCTGCTTTCTTTGGGATTGGAATTATTATATTCTTCTTGAAGTCTGAGGGTATTTCACCTGTCTCATACATCTTGCTCACCAGCTGGTAGAGTTTTGTCATGACTGGCTCTCCCAAGGCCGTCAGTAGTTCTAATGGAATGTTGTCTACTCCGGGTTCCTTGTTTCGACTCAGGTCTTTCAGTGCTCTGTCAAACTCTTCACGCAGTATCTTACGTCTCATTTCGTCTTCATCTACATCCTCTTCCATTTCCATAATATTGTCCTCAAGTACATCGCCCTTGTATAAACCTTCTATATACTCCTTCCACCTTTCAGCCTTCCCTTCTTTGCTTAGAACTGGATTGCCATATGAGCTCTTGATATTCATACACGTGGTTCTCTTCTCTCCAAAGGTCTCTTTAATTTTCCTGTAGGCAGTATCTATCTTACCCCTAGTTAGATAAGCTTCTACATCCTTACATTTGTCCTCTAGCCATCCCTGCTTAGCCATTTTGCACTTCCTGTCGATCTCATTTTTTAGATGTTTGTATTCCTTTTTGCCTGCTTCATTTACTTCATTTTTATATTTTCTCCTTTCATCAATTAAAATCAATATTTCTTCTGTTACCCAAGGATTTCTAGCAACCCTCGTATTTTTACCTACTTTATCCTGTGCTGCCTTCACTACTTCATCCCTCAGAGCTACCCATTCTTCTTCAACTATGTTTCTTTCCCCCATTGCTGCCAATTGTTCCCTTATGCTCTCCTTCAAACTCTGTACAACCTCTGGTTCTTTCAGCTTATCCAGATCCCATGTCCTTAAATTCCCACCTTTTTGCAGATTCTTCAGTTTTAACCTACAGGTCATAACCAATAGATTGTGGTCAGAGTCCACATCTGCCCCTGGAAATGCCCTAGAATTTAAAACCTGATTCCTAAATCTCTGTCTTACCATTATATAATCTATCTGATACCTTTTAGTATCTCCAGGATACTTCCATGTATACAACCTTCTTTTATGATTCTTGAACCAAGTGTTAGCTATGATTAAGTTAAGCTCTGTGCAAAATTCTACCAGACGGCTTCCTCATTCATTTCTTAGCCCCAATCCATAATCACCTACTATGTTTCCTTCTCTCCTTTGTCCTACTGACGAATTCCAGTCACCCATGACTATTAAATTTTCGTCTCCCTTCACTACCTGAATAATTTCTTTTATCTCATCATACATTTCATCAATTTCTTCATCATCTGCAGAGCTAGTTGGCATATAAACATGTACTACTGTTGTAGGCATGGGCTTTGTGTCTATCTTGGCCACAGTAATGCGTTCACTATGCTGTTTGTAGTAGGTTACCCGCATTCCTATTTTCCTATTCATTATTAAACCTATTCCTGCATTACCCCTATTTGATTTTGTATTTATAACCCTGTATTCACCTGACCAAAAGTCTTGTTTTTCCTGCCACCGAGCTTCACTAATTCCCACTATATCTAACTTTAACCTATCCATTTCCGTTTTTAAATTTTCTAACCTACCTGCCCGATTAAGGGATCTAACATTCCACGCTCCGATCCGTAGAATGCCAGTTTTCTTTCTCCTGATAACGACGTCCTTTTGAGTAGTCCCCGCCCGGAGATCCGAATGGAGGACTATTTTACCTCCGGACTGTTTTCCCAAGAGGACGCCATCATCATTTAACCATACAGTAAAGCTGCATGCATTCGGGAAAAATTGCTGCTGCAATTTCCCCTTGCTTTCAGCCGTTCGCAGTACCAGCGCAGCAACGCCGTTTTGGTTAATGTTACAAGGCCAGATCAGTCAATCATCCAGACTGTTGCCCCTGCAACTACTCTTCAGGAACCACACGATTGTCTGGCCTGAAACGGTTACACTTATCGTCTGCAAAGCTATGTTGCGTGCTGCGGTATCCGGAGACACTGAAAGCACCATAGTAGAACACAGACGAAGCTTCTAAGTTGATGTAATAGCCAGTAAGAAGCAGTACAATTCAAGCTTTAGTTATCGATTATCGAGTTTTAAGCAGGCTTTTGTGTCTTAGACATGAGCTAAGACCTTACGATTTTGCATGAAGGGAGGTCTACCAGCCACGTTGCACGGGAGAGCGTGAAAAGTATTCATATGTAGTAAAAACCTGAGAAATCCGCCCGTTTTGGTCTTATGCTATCGAATCGACTTAAAGCCAGATCGTCTCTTTGGCCGCTCTTCTCTATGAAACGGTTACACTTATCGTCTACAACGCTATGTTGTTTGCTGCGGTATGCTTACACACTAGAAGCAAAATTGTAGAACACAGAAGAAGCTTCCAAGGTAATGATATAGACAGGAAGAAGCAGTACTATTCAAGTTTTAGTTATCAATTATTGACTCCTAAGCCGGCTTTGCTGCCTTTGACATGAGCCAAGAACTTACAATTTTGTATGAAGGGAGGTCTACCAGCAACGTTTCACGGGAGAGTGTGAAAAGTGTTCATATGTAGTAAAAACCTGAGAAATCCGCCCGTTTTTGTCATTTGCTATCGAATCGACTTAATGCCAGATCGTCTCTTTGTCCTCTCTTCTCTATGAAACAGTTTCACTTATCGTCTGCAAAACTATGTTGCGTGCTGCGGCATGCGGAAACACTAAAAGCACCATAGTAGAACACAGAAGAAGTTTCTAAGTTGATGTAATAGACTATAAGAAGCAGTACAATTCAAGTAATCAGAAACATTGAAATTAAGTAAGTCCAAATGTTCAGATTGGTTTTTTAGGTCCGATTTTCTCAACAACTTGGTGATCAAACCAGTATATCAGTCCGGAACAAGGACAAAATATTTCCACACTTCTGGAACGAAGGCACAAACGTTTTGCCCAAAATAGTCATTTTTTGTTAACTTGCAAGTATGTGTGAAGGAAGGAATTGGTGTGTAGTCTAGTCAAGTAACCACTCCAATTTTACCTGAATGATAGAATGAGATACTGTTATACAGTAGCTTCCAGAATTCAGAAGGTTACTGAAGTGTATCTAAAAAAAAAAGAGGAACTATCCAATATTAAAAACTCTTGTGTCACGAATAATATATATAAAGCAATTGATTTAGTAACAGATGTTGATGAGAACTCAGAGCTTGTATGTATGAAACGTAAAAGGAGACCTCTGTAGGAAAAACAAATTAAGTTTTCGAAAAAACCAAGTGATTTTGTAAAGAAACGAAGACTTTCTCTTCTTATGATTCACTTCTGTTTTGACATTCGATGTACTAAGAGGAGGGTTGCCGAAATTCCTACGTCTTATTTTTTTTATGGAATAATAAGATTATCATTCATAAATATCGGTCTCTGCAGTTATTGTAGTGAACCTTTTAATACTACCGCTCTGAACTACTTAAATGATTTTATACTTTTTAGGTAGATGTATCATGAAATTGTGGTCACGTAATTTGAAAGCAAGATGAACGACATACTTAAGCGGCACATTGCGATAAGCAATTATTCTCCATAGGTCGGACCTGAAGGCCTGTTTTCAGGAAGACCAGTAGATCATCGACAGCAGTGTCGTGCAGTCAACGAGCCTTAAAACAGCGGTTGACGATGGTGTTCAGTAACACCAGGATCTCATACATTGAAAGAATGTAACAGAGTTGGCATAGAGGGTAAATAATAGTAATGGTCCAGTAGATTACAAAGGTTAATTATATATATATGCGCGTACGGATACTGCCACAGGAAGGACACGTTACAAATATGATGCCACGGTGGGGTTAAACTCATAATTATGCGCAGATTATTTTTTTTCATTTATTTGAATATTTCTCTCACTTTTAACTACCCATAAGGAAAGAAACGTTACAGTGGACGCTAGTGTGCCATCTTTCTTGCTGAAGTGGAATATCGCGTTTATTAAATTTTCTTGATAGCTTAACTGAAACTGTTTTCCCTATCCCAGCGAATTGCTGGAAAGTCCGCCCTGAGAGTTCTCTGTCGACTTGTAGATTGTGAGTCTGTCTAATATCCAGAAGTGATCCACGTCGATTGCTGGTACGGAGGGCGCTAGAGTAGATTACACGTGGTATCTGTCACACGATGTTACCCATTAACGCTCGTAACATTGAGTGCCGCACTTCGGGCTTGTGGCGTGAGGCTTTCTTTTCACCTTCGAGCACTGGCGTCGCTACAGCTGTTGGACGTGTCTGGAGTGTGTTTGTAAATATGGCTTCAAAGTTAGTTTCGTCGAATTTTTAAAAATAAAGTAGCTTGGGCTATGGGTGGGAGGGGGGGGGGGGGGGACATAATGCATGCTATCATTTGTGTGTTGATGGGAGGTGGAATATACTGCACTCGACTTCATGTCCACAATCACAGCTACAGCCATCCATCCCTACATCTGGAAACATACATGCAGCAAGCCGGAATAGAGGATGTGGTCACACTCAAAAATTCTTTCTTAGCTTTCCTTTCTACTTTGTCTGTTTTTAGATTCTGGATGCGACAAATTAAAAAGCGCTTCATCTGTTTCGAACTTTGTATTAATTTTGCCGTTGTGGTAACACTATTTAAAATTAAAAATTGTTCTTATAGTCCCCATAAAGTGTACTAAACGTTTATTTACCTTCACCGGTTTATAAATCGCTTGACACGTTTCTGAAATTATTTTGGTTGATTACAATGTGATATTAATGTGCCGTGTCATAAACCAGAGTAGCTCTCATGTATCAAGAAATCGCAGTGACACAGTTTATTCTTAGAAATGCTGTATGTCCAGAAGACATTCTGTTTTGTAACATGAGAATCCACTTTACTGAGCAAATACTGAAATAATCTCATCCATTCATAAGTAATTTATATGTTAAGACTTGAATTCCTCCTCTTGTAGCTCTCGTAACAAATTTTGCTGAATTCTTTTACTATCTTGACGTAATACCTAGGGCTTCATTCAAGTGTTTACTGTTTCTCTACCGCTTTTCTTCCAAATACACACACAATGCAATTGTGGTGTTTGCAAGAGTGTAAGAAAGAAAGCTGACGCAGTTTGTCTATCAAATTTTAGGGAAAATTTGTAAGAAGCTTTCAAACACAATAGTAAAATTCAAAACGGTGGTAAAGTGGCAGCGTTGTAAGGAACAACTTTTGTTCTTACTGTGTGTTATTTGGAATGGTTGACGGTTGATCGCGTAAGTGGGGACTAGGCGAAGAGGCATCAAAATTTTATTTCGAATGCTAAAAAGGACCAAGGTTCAATTTCACATGTTACAGCAACTGTTAAATACAATCAGCTAAGCACAGTAAGAATTGACCATGCTCTTTCACAAGCAGCACGATTGGAACATTGAAACACAACGAGAAGGTTACAGAAACAGAAGCGGAATAGATGCATTACGACTATCTGCTTTTCAGCATGGCAAAAGTTGTCTCCGAACTCGTGAGGAATCTGAGGCATGAGTGAATAAAATTTTTAGAACTTCTGAAATTCTTCGCTGGATACGAACACTCACGAAAGATTATTTAGCATCATGGAGTACTTGAAGCCACTTTCTGACAATCATTTAACAACTTGTATTATGGATGTTGTTAAAGAACAGATTTCAAGTGAAGTTAAAATAATCCTCTAGAGCAAGTTTCAAGTGAAATTAAGTCCTTTGTCAGTACAAGCCGACGAAATAACGGATGTCTGAAGTAAGCTATTAGTAATTTTTCGTTTTGCAAATAAGGAGAAATATGAGATGGATGTGGTTTTATGACTTAGCTAAAAACTGGTGTGCACAAGGCATAGCCACTGTTTAGCTGCAAGTGCTAAGCAGTTAGAATATTGATAAAAACAAACTAGTATCGCAAACATAAGACGGCTGTAGTGCAATAACACGGAAAAATTGTGTACATCCTATAGTGAAAGAGGCACACCCTCGTGCAGTCTGTATCCACTGCTGTGCACATCAGTTGGACCATCCTCTATGCTTCTAAAAATTACGCAATTAAAATTTTTTATAGCAAACCAGTATTTCACGAATCATAGCCGTTGCGGTAAAACAAGTTAACTTCAGGGGGAAGGGGGATTTAAATTATAAGGTCCTTGCGAAACAAGGTATTTTCATTCACACGCTGTTAAAACCATTTTTCTTCACTACACGGACATGAGCAGCATTGAATGTGAAATACAAGCAAGACTGGGATTATATTTCTTTACATCGACCAATTGGGCTAAATTGTATACTTGATCACCAGACTTCTCTTTTTCTACTGCAGGTGTACAAATAGATTTTCCAGCATACCAGTATCTTGTTCGACATTTTGCAAAGTAAATCTGTAAGCCTGAAATAGAAAACTGCATTAAGGCTAGTGAGAGACTAATATGTATGAAACGCAAAGTGGAAGGTAAGAAAGAGCCTTACAATTTCAGCAGGAGTATTTGAACTAGTGTAACGAAACAGAAATATGTATTTAGAAATGGAGAAGGCTAGTATTAGAGGTAATCGACACAGTAATAGTAAACACGGAAACTAGATTCCAGGACTACCGTGAAACAATTTCCCTATGCGTAATGTTGAAAAGCTACTTAAAATGTATCCTTTGACAATGAGAAACTGAAGAGAAGAAACTTTATTTACAGCAGTGAGGATAAATGTCTGGAGCTTCATGACATCCTTCAGTCCATTGTAAACAATTGATTTAAAAAACGTGTTCTCCGGAGGAGTGTAATGACTGTCGTTGCTTCTTGCAATTCCACGAACCACCGTGTCTTGCAAAACAAGCGTGAGTACGTTGAAACGCGTTGAAGCCTACTTCCACAACACAATGACAAATGACACTGTCAAGCATCACTGTGTTGGCTGTAGAGAAGAGAACTCCGAAATCAAATCGACAGGATTTCATATCTCTCGTCACCGGTCTACGCCCAGGAAAAAGGGCTGCAGGATAGAACTTTATAAAAAGGTGTGAGGGTGTATTAATAAGTATTATATCCTGATGAATGTATAGCTGTTAAATGCTTTTTGCATTTGTTTATAACAATTGCTGTAGTAATTTGTCTTACGAAGTATGTAAGTTACTTTCGCATTGTTTATTGGAATTGATAACGTTTATGTCAACGTCTTTTATTTTGCTTAACCGTGCTGTACTTCTTCAGTCAAGTATAAATCGCTTTGCAGGGAAATGAATCACTTTAGTCAATTGTAGGGATACAACAGCCCTGAATTAGAGGTGCGCTCAAACCCTACCATTGGCTAGAAATCGTAATGTAGCGAGATGTTTCTCCTCGGAGCTTACAACCTATGATGAATTCATTTTTGGTTAAAAAACGGTTTGATGCTCAGCAGTTCTTAAATAATTACGAATATCATTAGCTACCGTCTAAGTAACAACGTAGTTAAATTTCATTCCTGCAATTAGTCGCATCTTTGCCTTGGTTTGAGTAACAAGGCCAGAAAATCCTAGATAAATGCTGGCAAACTCCAGTTTCTGTTCCTTTGTAAAACCAACCGGAATCGCGTAGATATTTATCATACGAACAAATCACATGAGGCACCGTGATTGCGTTGTGCAAGCGGTTACGAAATTGGTCCGTTGGTCGGTCGGCCGACAGATATAATAGTGCGTGTGGAGGGGCCTTAGCAGAACGATTTTCAGTGCAGCCCAGTCCCGTTCGCGCCATATTTACACACCTTTTGTCGTAGTTAGCAGACTAAGCATAAAAACCAAAACTTCGAGGTAAATGGAGACCCCCCCCCACTACAGGTCCAGGGGTTGGAATAGACCCGAGGTATTTCCGCCTGTCGTAAGAGGCGACTAAAAGGAGTCTCACGTTTTGGCCTATATGTGGTGGTCCCCTCTATGAATTGGCCTTAATTTTTCAAAATTTTCCCGAAGAGCGAGCCAATTTAGGAAGGACGCCTTACATGGAGTATAGCATTCATGTGCTCAGACTTACCGCATCCTTTGTCGACGTGGATCTGCACTTCTGCTCATTCTCCTACTGTTGGGCGAGGCCACCCTCCTGGGTGCGTATTTTTCCATAAACTGTGCAGTATCGTTTTCTATACCGACGATTATAATGGACTTGTTCGCTTGGTTGCACCTGACATCTAGCACGGTAGCTTGCCCATTGTAGGGGGGCCGCTATGTACCCTGTCAGTTGTAGCCCTCTGACCACACCCTCTGATGCCTGTGCCATTAACTCCCCATGTATGCCCAGTCACGGTATTTACTCGCTTATGACAAGCTGGGGATGTTTCTGTAACCACAAGAGCTTACATATGGTCGAGGGTACCATATTTTACAGGGACCTTATTTTGCAGTCTGACGATGAGCTGCGCGCAAATTTGGAGCGGCGCCGTGTTCATTTCGTCCAGCGTGTCCACTGGGGTCCGAGGTATAATCAGGTTGCCACCGCTGCTTTCGTCTTGGCCTTCGAGGGTGATACATTGACAGAGAAGGTCAACGTGACGGTCTAATACTGTGTTGTAAAGCCCAATGTTCCTCACACGATGCGGTGCGTTAAGAGCTGCAAGTTTGGACATATACAGCTGTACATCCAGCGTCACATGTCAAGATTCTGGATGCCCTTCACATCCCAATACTACATGTGCCACGCCTCCAATCTGTCAAACTGTGGAGAGCATCATTCGCCTTGCTCACTACACTGCAGGATTCTCCAGAAAGAAAGGAAAATCATGGACTAAAACACACTGGACAGAATGACCTACACTGGGGCTAAGAGAAAATTTGAATGCCTGCATCCTGTGCCTGTGACATTGTACCACGACTGTTGTAACATCGGCGTAATACGATCAGCTCTGCCAATCATAGCCACCTCTCAGAGCCAAAAGATGTTCCTTGATGGTGGAGGGCATTTCCCTCCCTATTGCTCCTGCACCACCTACTTTGGAAGCAACACTCCTCCAACCATCGGGGACATATGCTTCTCCATCTTGGAAGGGAACAGAAGTCTTCCTCGCTTCTCTCGCTAGGAAGGGGTCCCCTTCCCAGGTTTCTCCTAGTGGGAAATTTGACACCTGCCAGTGACTGAAGAGCCCAAAAGCAGCTTGTAGAAGGGCTTCACGCTCATTCTCAGTCCAGGAGACTGAATCAGTGAAGTTCTCCCAGCCAGGGAAACCCAAGGTGCAGTGAGAGAAATCCAAAAATAAAACCACTAGGACCAAGCTGTCTGTGTGTGTGTGTGTGTGTGTGTGGTGTGTGTGTGTGTGTGTGTGTGTGTGTGCATGGGATGGTGATTTATGCATTTACTGAGGAAGGTCCTCAGTAAATGCATAAATCACCATCCCATGCACACACACACACACACACACACACACACACACACACACACACACACACACACACACACACAGACATGACGGTTATAGACTGCTCAGAGTCACATGCTGCCGCCGGCTTATTGCCTGAGGCATAAACCACTTCATTGAATGTTCCATGCTTTCACAGTGTCACGATGACGTCATTCTATAGTGGAATTACAGACCTTATTCCACCACCTGGATGAGCTACGGCAACAGTTGGGCTTTACACCTGCTATCTGTATTGCCCTCCAGGAAAGCTGGTTTTTGACAATGCGGACCCTCTGCCCTCCATGGCTAAACAGATATTACAGTAACTGTAGCGGCTACAATAGGGTGTCAGGTGGAGTTTTCGTTTATGTCCTAAACTGTCTGTAGTGAACCTGTGCCCCTTCAAATCCCCCTTGAAGCTGTGGCTATCAGAATAGGGACGATGGAGGATCTTACTGTGCAATATATACCTTCCTCCAGATGGTGTCGAACCCCTAGATGTATTAGCTGCACTGATTGGTAAAATCTCCGAAAAGTGGGAAAGGTTTAGGGAGTTAATCAACCATAACCCCTTGTGGGTTGTCATTGTGCTTATTGGCCAAGACAGAGATGTCGAATCTTTGTCTCAGTTCGACCTCCGCCTCTTAAATACTGGGATTGCTACACATTTCAGTGTGGCTCGTGGTAGTTACTCAGCCATCGATTTGTCACTTCAAACCCCAAGACTTCTCCCATAAGCCCACTGGAGAACACGTGACGACCTGTGTGGTAGTGACCACTTCCCCATCTTTCTGTCACTGCCCCAGTATCATGCTCATGGACGGCTGCCCAGATTGGCTTTAAACAAGGCGGAATGGGAATCTTTCACCTCTGCTGTCACCGTTTAATTTCCCCCACACAGTTACATTTAAGTGATGGTTGAGCAAGTTACTACAGCAATTGTTTCTGCAGTAGAAAACTCAATCCCTCGTTCTTCATGGTGCTCAAGGCGTAAGGCAGTCCCTTGGTGGTCGCCGGAAGATGCTGAAGTAATTAAGGAGCGCTGGAGATCTCTACAGTGGCATAAGCAGCACCCTGCCATGGAGCACCTCATACAGTAGCCTTTAAATAGCTCTGTGCCCGCGTTTGGCAACTTATCAAACGACGGAAGCAGGAAAGTTGGATGAGATACATCTCGACCATTAGACGCCATACGTCACCTTCCCACGTCTGGGCAAAGATCAATCATCTTTTTGGGTACCAGACCTTAACAAGTGTTACTGGTGTTAGCGTAAATGGCGTGTTATCTACAGACACAAACGCGATTGCCGAGCACTCTGCCGAGCACTCTGCCGAGCACTCTGCCGAGCACTCTGCCGAGCACTCTGCCCTGGAAAATTACCCCCAGCCTTTCACACACTATAAATGCGGCGTTATAGGGTTCACTGTGGCGTGTATTGACTGAGGTGATGTTCTCGTCCAGCCGCAGTTAAAGTGGGAGGTCCTCAGTGCAATTGCATATTGCCCTGACAGAGCTCCTGGACATGATCGGATCCACAGCCAGATACTTAAATGTCTCTCATCTGACTACAAGCGATATCATCTCGTCATGTTCAACCGGATCTCGAGCAGTGGCGTCTTTCCATTGCAATTGCAAGGAACAACATCATTCCGGTGCTCACACCCGGTAAAAACTCGCTTGACATGGTTAGCTGTCGGCCCATTAGCCTCACCAACGTTCTTCATAAGCTGCTGGAATGTATGGTATGTGGGCGGTTTTGTTGGGTCCCTTTAGTCACATGGCCTACTGGCTCCATGTCGGGGTGGTTTCTGCCAGGGTCGCTCTACCACTGCTAATCTTGTGTCCCTAGAGTTTACCATCCAAACGGCCTTCTCCAGACGCCAACGCCTGATTGCTGTCTCCATTGATTTACGAAAACCATATGACACGACCTGGCGATATCACATCCTTGTCACATTGTATGAGTAGTGTCTCTGGGGCCACTCTGGATGTTCATCGGAAACGTCTTGTCACTCCATGTCCGAGTTGGTGCCTTCCATAGTACGACCCATATCCAGGAGAATGGAGTTCCACAGTGCTCTGTATTGAGTGTCTCTATTTTTAGTGTCTCTATTTTTAGTGGCCTTTAACGATCTAGGAGCAGCTGTTTGTTGGACTCTCCATCTCACCTTCCCTGAATGCAGACGACTTCTGCATTTAGTACTGCTGCTCCAGTACTGGTGTTGCTGAGCATCACCTACAGCGAGCCATCCTCAAGGTGCAGGCATGGGCTATAGCCCACAGCCTCCAGTTTCCAGACGCAAAGTCGTGTGTCATACACTTCTGTCGGCGTCGTACCATTCATCTGGACCCAGAACTTTACCTTCATGACGATCCACTCACTGTAGTGGAGACACACACATTCTTAGGACTGGTTTTCGTTGCTCGATTGACTTGGCTTCCTCATCTTCGTCAGCTTAAGCAGAAGTTCTGGCAGCACCTCAATGCCCGCCGACGTCTGAGCAACACGAACTGGGGTGCAGATAGATCTACGCTGCTGTGGCTCTACGGAGCCCTTGTCCAATCACGAATTGACTATGGGAGTGTGATTTAGGGTTCGGCAGTGCCCTCAGCGCTGAATTTACTCGACCCTGTGCACCACTGTGGGGTTCGATTAGCGACAGGAGCGTGTAGGATGAGTCCGGTGACCAGTGTACTGGTGAAGGCTGGGATCCCTCCATTATAAATTAGACGTGCAAAATTGCTCGCCAGTTACATTGCACACATTTGTAGTTCTCCTGAGTATACAAATTACCCTCTCCTTTTCCCTGCCCACGGCATTCCACCCCCCACAACAGCAACCCAAAACCAGGGGGTTAATGATTACGGTTTGCATTCGATTGCTTCTGTCTGGAGTCCTTGCCTGTTCTACCTCTCCTCGAGGTCCATTCACGTACATCTCCATGTTGTAAGCCTCAGCCACAGCTTTGTCTAAACCTTTCACGTGGCCCTAACGACTCCATTAACCTTGCGGCTCTCCACTGTCACTTCATCTCTATTCTTGACACGTACTGAGGCGACAAATTGGTTTACGCTGATGGCTCGATGGCTGATGCTCTCGTCAGCGTCGCGTATGTCCATGGAGGACATAATGAACAGCATTCCTTCCCGATGGCTGCAGTTCTTCCACGGCGGAGCTGTTGGCTGTATCTTGAGCTTTTGAGCAGATGTGTTCATGCTCTGGGGAGTCGTTTCTGTGTGCCAACTCCTTGAGCAGCCTACAAGGTATCGACCAGTGCTCTCCTCGTCATCCGTTGGTAGCGATCATCTAGGAGTTCATCTACGCCCTGGAACGGTTCGGTCGTTCATTGGTGTTTCTCTGGACCCCTGGTGACTTCGGAATCCCAGGCATCAAACTTGCTGAGAGATTGGCCAACAGGCTACGTGGAAACCACTCATGGAGATCGGCTTCTCTGCAACTGACAAGCTTGCTGTACTACGCCGCAAGGTTTTGCGGCTTGGGAGACGAAAAGGCATAACCTCAGCATGCACAACAAACTGCGTGCCACTAAGGAGACTTCGAATGTGTGGCAATCCTCCATGTGGGCCTCTCGTATGGACTCTGCGGTTCTCTGCCAGCTCCGCATTGGCCCCGCTTGTGTGACACATGGCTGCCTCCTGCACCGTGATTACCTACCTCAGTCAGTTTCGGTGTGGCGCCCGGCTGACGGTGGCCCATAACTTGGTGAGCTGTCCTCCTTTGGCTGCCCTGTGACGGACTCTTCAGCTACCGGACTAGTTGTGACTTCGTAGGCTTTCCCGGCGTAATAAGTCTTGAAAATCTCTTCGGGTTTGCTGCCGGACTAGTTGCCATTAATTTCAACTGAAAAAGCCTCATTGGCTAATTTAGGTTTAAGTTTTATTCGTGAGGGTGGGTTTTATCATTCTTTATAAGTTTCATCTCTAAAGCTTGTGTGGTGGATGTTTTCATGTGTCGCAGAGTGGCTAGCTTTTTCCTTTTTGTTCTCGTGGTGGGTCAGCCACGATCATCTGCTCATGTTTTTATCTGTTCTATCTTGTTTCTTGCTCCTCTGTGGCTTTCTTTTCCTGTTTTGTCCATGGTAGTGTTGATTGTCCTGTTCTTCTCCTGGTTCCTCCATTCTCCTGTTACCGTGCTGTACATCTCTTTTATTTCCCCTGTGTAATAATTTTGTTGGGAACGAGAGACCGATGACCTCACAGTTTGGTCCCTTCCCCCCTCTTTCAAACCAACCAACCTAAATGGAGGAAACCTGTAGTAAGTGGTTGACAAGAATGAATATTTTTAGACCATTTGGATGTGTATTACGCTCTCGTATTATACACAAGCAACGGAAAATTTTATCCATATGTTACGCAAGTTTCATCGGAGTTCCTCGTCCGTGTAAAATCTGCAAATGTAGCACAGCATAGAGGTTAAATGAAAAGAACCGAAAATGTTTTAGCGTTTAGTGTTTCTGAAGTGTTTGCAGTAAGAGCTGATAGCGGAAAATGAAAGTATGACGTTGTTACGTAGGATTACATTGCTTTATTGTTAAAAACCATTTCATTGCTTGTAGTTTAGGTAGAGAATTTGTGTTCACATTGCCATCGAGGGCTTAGATGTAGGCTAATTGCTCTCGTGCCGTCGAAATCAAAAGAGACGCCTTTACAATATTAAAGGCTCAATAACTCGCGTTGAATATTTGTAGAGTTCAACTCATACTTAGTTGACACATATATCGTTCGGAGCTAGGTGGCCTCTCTTTACAGGTTGAAAGAATTCTCTTGCTTAACGTAAATTTCATTCCCGGAATATTTCCGAAATCCTCATTTTCAGGATGTTACCTTTAAACTTCCGTGCAAGCGCGCAGCCAGTGGTATCGGGTTTTCTGTATGAATCGTTGTCTTCACTGCTGCGTATTCCTTTGCTATTGTAATTTTGCAGAAGAAATTTTGTAACACAGATGAAGTGACGTCTTTGATTTCACATTACGTGTATTAACGAAGCGCAAGTCAACCGTGTGGAAACATTTAGACGTAGAAATGTAATCGTAATTTGATGATAAATTAACCATTTTAGTCTGTTGTACTAAACTGATAATGAATTAGTGTTTTTCAAAGTAGAGAACAGCCAGAAAATATTATGTATGTTACAGAAGTTATTCCGAAGTACCGGTCGGTGCGCATTATTCTGCCGTTTTGGGAAAGGTGAAGTGTGCGCGGTGACAGTTGCTCGCCTGTGACATCCGCCTCTCGTGCTAAGACAGGTTTCCTTGGGTGCAGAAACGTGTTGCAGCGTGCTGCGGAATACGGTTGCGTCATTCTGTGTGACGCTGGCTGCGTGGTCCTGCGTGAAACGTCTACCAAAGTGCGGGGAAAAAAAAAGAAAAAAAGTGGCGGCGCGTGTTGCTCTCACTGTCCTTTGGAGAACGTCCATCTACCTCTATAGTCTTCAGGTTTTCTGCACACTCACTGTGTGTAGGTAGATACTGGATTAGCCAACAGAAATAGCGTTGGCGAAAATTCGGCTAAGTGCCCACCACGAAAAAGCCACAACTCCAGTCCATGGGCAGAAACCGAAAGTTAAACTACCGAGCGTTCGGGTTTCTTGCATGTCTCGTTCGGGAGAGTCTAAAATTTCTTTCTAGTTGTTTTGCCTCCATAACACTGAAAATATCGGGTCGGAATAAATATCTTGGGCTGCTTTCAGGTGTGAACTTTTAACGGAAAATCAGCGATATGGCGTAAATAAAGTCCGGATATTAAATACGGGCTTGATGGCAGTTTTCTGAGTCCGAAAAAGTCGCTGACCCACGACTACTTGAGTCAATACATTGTGTTCAGTAGGCGTCTTATAGAGAAGTGGTCAACATAATGTGTAGCAATCTGCAAGAAACATGCCAAGCGGAATTCATGTTGAAAGGTTCGCACACGAATATCTCCTACATCAAGCCACTCACAAAACTCGAACTTCCACAAAATTCTCAGCACTGCAGTCGCTTTTCGTCAGCAATGAGAGAACCGATCAACTGCGCGAATTTAATAATTTTCAACTACAAATTTGATTCTTGAGATTTAACAAACGTTAACCGGAATACGGCTCCAAGGCGACTATATCGTCTCCTAGATCTAAGGCGCAAAGCCTAATCAAAGGCGCGGCGAATACTGAATTCCTATTGGCGACGCAATCATTACAAGATGACAACTAGTAATAATTTGCTACGTTATAGTGGTATTTATAATTAGACGACTGTGCATGATAGCGATACGACAACTACTCTCTAACACCTTTTCTTAATTCATTTAAAATATGCTATGGAAATGCAGAAGCATTTAAGCTTTTAGGAGGAGTTGGTTTTTCTCGATACTCGCCGTTTACCACGTCTCGTCTCCTAACCTGTGTCGTACGACATACTTGTATACTCAGCTTCAGTGGTACACGTCGATAACGTGAGGAAACATTTTGGCTAATAGCCAGTAACACTGAAGTACAAATTAATATAACATGACGAGGAATTTTAGGAAGCCAACATTCGAGATGTAGAGGTGGTGAAACTTTTACCTTTATACTTTTTGTGAGGGGGAGGTGCGGCGGTGAAGGGAGTAACAGTTTCGGAAAAGAATTAATTTGTTTTTGCAATCCGTTGGAGGTCGGTGGGTGCCACAGTTTACCCTTTACTGGCGCGACACGAGTTTCAGTGGGCTGTGATCAACAGTTTGCTTCTACACGCACGACAGCAGTAGCGGAAGCAGCTAAAGCAAAACATGCAGCTCTGTGATCGAGTGGAAAACCTGTTCGTTTTGGCAGTCAGAAAGTACATCGAAATTATGGAAGAGGAATACTGAATATTACCGGAAAGGGTATTCACAAGTGTTATGCAGCCAATGTTCATAAAACGCGAAGGACGGGGCATAACATTTCAGTAACAAAATTGCTCGACGATGCGGAGAGACAAAAGGTCCCACAACTTCACAACACAGACTTAGGTCGCTTTGAGTCGGTATCTACGGCAACAACGGTGTAAGACAGTGACAAATTCGAAAGATAAGGAAACCAGTTTAGAGAGCAAGAACAGCGTATCATCGGTCTCTGGGAATCGAACGAAATGAAATTCACTTACGTAGAGAACAGAAGGCGGAATGCTGATATTAGAAGGCAACAGCGGAAAAATACTGAAATTCGGACATCGTTCTAAGACTATTCGTTGTAACAAGGAACATGAACTTCCATCCTCCCTGTTAACAATTCTGGAACAAATGGAGAATCTGTTTTGTGTCGCAATACTTGGGTACCTTTGCTTGATAATGAACTCAGGCACTCGTGGAGAGCTGAACAAGTGCTACAAACTCTTCATAACAGTAAGTTATTTGTGGACATCGTCACCGATAAGAACAGGATGCGTTACACGACAGAGCGAACACACTTTGCCGAAGAGGTTATCAGAATAGTGTGTACAGCAGTCACGATTTGGAACAGACCGTTACAGGATCCGGGATCGATGCGGTGAAGTTTTCCAATCTTTCGTGGCCCTGCTGTGAGAAAATAGGCGCATCTCGCACGTAGACCCACATACGAACTACCTGGATCGCCCGTTTGGTGCCCTGAAGAGTTGGTTTGCCAACTGAAACTCTAGTTCGTAAGTGAGTAAGTGGACAGATGTGAGCTCTGTTGACACTGTGCTGTTGGCTTTTGTGTCACTGGGGGTTTGAGTCACTGGGTCGACAGATTGACCATATTTCGTACTGACAGGATACCAAAATTCCCTTCTCGCGGGAGAGGGTCTGTGCAGCGATAGCAGCAACGAAGAGGAATCACGTAGACATGGCAACGAGCGCGTGGAAGTGCTAAGAGGCTAGAGGGAAGAGTGCCTTCAGTATGGAAAAAGATAATTTTACCAAATGGCAGAAAATGGGTCAGCAATATGGGAAGCTCGGTGGCCTGTATGCCTGCTAAAGACTTCGTGCAGTAAGACATTCCTGTAAGGCTGCGGTCACGTCGACGACGGTATCTGTGCATTTTACATCGACCGAGGATCTTTCCAAACCAGTAAGTCGCTACGTGCGCGGTCACAGGGTAGCCGATGTTACCGCCCGATCGTGCACATTTCGGATAATTGCTGAAATTCATATGTTTTTCTTGGCATATCGGCCGACATTATATGAAGCAGACTGCAAGAAACAGATCGGTAAGAGGCGTTTGTGCCATTTTGTGAATGAAAAGTCATCGGGATATATTTTGGTATCAATAGATTGAAATCTCAGCTTTGTCGGAAACCACCCGTAGGATAAATCATTATCGGGAATTGTAAGTGTAACTTTACTTTTTAACGTCAAAGAATCTGTTAGAGAGGGATGCTGCATCTCACGGTTAGTTGCTTTAGTGGATATATCTTGGGCTGTGATAAGTGGACAAAAGTTGCATAGCTATTATTACTACTGCTACCAACTGGGGCTATGTCGGTAGTGTGATGGTTGCATGAAGGGGTTTCAGATGTGTGTGTTTCTTCATTTTTCAGTCTGTAGGTGAGCACAACATCAAATAAATTCGGCAACACATTAACTGTAATCTTGCTGTTAAAGGTTACCACGAATCATCGAGAATATATTGTACCGAAGACTCGTACGTGACTCACTTTCGGATAACGGAAGATGATTTTCAACACCAGCAGAGGTGTGATTAGGATCTAATAAAATCCGACAATCTGAGGGTGCAGTTCTGGCTAACGTAAAACGGGAAATTACACGACTGTATTTGCCATCTGGCGTTTACATCTTTCCAATACTGAGACCTATACGACGTTCTGACAAGTTCTTGTCACGTGTTGCATGCTATTCAGGCTACAATGCCCTGAAGATTAAAAAGCTACTTATTCCACTCCTGCGACCCACATAAAGTACGACTAAGGATTGCATTTCTTCCATACCGAATTTTGGAGCTACGCTTCGTTCAACCCCAGCGGGTTTGGGGTCAGAATAGGCCCAAGGTATTCCTGCCTGTCGTAAGAGGAGACTAAAAGGAGTCCCTCCCCCTCAAGGGGGTAGTTTGCGACTGTGTCCGGAGACGAACGGTTCAACGACTTACGTTTGATGTCATTTTTGTTTTTGGATTATTCTGGTTTCTTCCTCCCTTTCTTTGTTTTTCTTTCATTTCTTTTTCCTTCCATTCCTTTTCATTCCTTTGTTTTCCTTCCTTTGTTTTTCTTTCCTTTGTCCTTCTCCCTCCATCACTGTATTCCTTCCTTTTTTCCTTGCATTCTCCTCCTCCTCCTCCTCCTCCTCCTCCTCCTCCTCCTCTTCCTCGACTTGCCCTTCCCTTCCTCGACTTCTCCTCCTCCTCCTCTTCCTCATCCTCGACTTCTCCTCCCTCCCTGCCTCCTCCTTACCTTTTTGTCCGCCCTATTGTCTCCAGCTCAGCGTTTAAAACAGTCTGTCCTTTCCCTCCCTCTCTCCCTTTTTTTCTATTCTTCTTTCCTCCCTGTGCGTGCCTGAAGGCCGACCCACGCATTCACACGCATAGCTGGTGACGGCGTAATGCGTAATTCCGTACGCCCTGGGTAGGCACGTAAGGTTCACACGTACCCCCTGGTAAAGGCCAGGCCCGGGTAGGGATGATCGCCTGAGCTGACACCTTCTGACTATGCCGATTGTTCCCTCAGTCCATTTCTCGGGAAGTGTGACCTGAGGTGTAAACATTCACCTAAGGCAGGAGCACCCTCTGGGAGGGTCCCAACAAGGAAGGAGCACGCCATCTGAGATTGTGGCAATCATAGGGGATTCATCCGCAATGAATTCTTCTTCTTCTCCTTCTCCTCTCTCGACTTCTGCCATAAAAACGGAAACATGACCGGCCACCAGTGACAAAAGTACTGCCGCCTGCCCCAAAGTTTCTCGTAGTTTCTAGATCTGAGGATGAAAAAGATTTTTCATCTGTCAACCCCTTCGTTATTCATAATTGCGTAGATGTCATAGGTGGATCTGACAAGTCTTGCACCAGGATGCGTAACTGTACCTTGTTGTTGGAAACTGAGAGCGCCTTTCAGGCACAAAAACTCCTTCGCGACACACTCCTGTACACGTTCCCTGTCCAGGTGGGGGCTCACTGCACTTTGAATTCATCTCGTGGTGTGGTATCTACTAGATCACTTGATGGATTGATTGACGAGGAGATTCAGTCTTTCCTCGCTGAGCAGAGCGTGACAGCTGTCCATAGGGTCATGAAAAAGGTCGACTATGACCTTGTAATGACCCAGACAGTTTTCTTGCCCCCCTATGGGGTCCACAACTTTTTTGTGGATACGTGTGTGGCGAGCAAGGGGCCCTGAGCTATTGCAGCCTTCTTTCTCTCCAGGGCTGCATTTCCTTTCATTTCCCCTCCTTTCCCCTCCTTGTTTCTTTCCCCTCGCCCTCTCCTCTCCCTCTCTTGGCGGCCTTGCTTAAGTTGGCCCCTGCTAACCTCCTGGTTCTGTTGGTTTTACAATTTGGCTTTGTTGCATAATCAGCTCCTCCTATTGGCATTCCCTGGTCCCCCTCTGGGGTTTGACCCCCATTCCTAAATTTTTGCTCCATAGTGTGAACCATTTGGGGAAGAGCACCTTACCTAGTGTCTCCTAGTACATTCCACCTTCTCTTTTACGTCGTTGTCTGATACTAGGTTGCATAGCCAGCACGGTAGCCAGCCCATGTGGTGGGGTCGCTATGTACCCTTTTGGTTGAGCCCCCTGAACACACAGGGATTACACTTCTGATACCTGAGCTGTGACCTCCTCATGCATGCCTTGGAGTGGTTGCTCGTCATGCTGGAGCATCGGAACTCCTGGCAATGTCGGCCATGCCAGATGGCCCTTGCTGTGGTTAGGTGGCACCTGTGAGAAGAGCCCCTGATCTGAGTTGGTGGTATCAGGGCGGACGCTATGCAAATGAAATGCATATGGGTCCAGAACTCTGGCTGTTCTTCTGCAGCTGTCTCTCAGCGTAGAACTGATTCTTAAAGTGCTTCTTCTCTTGCCCGCTTCGGCCTTCCCTTCCATGACTACCCCCTGGGAAGAGGGTCAGGCCCGTTGGCTACTGGCGAAGCACTTCCCCCGTTATCCAGTTTGCACCAGGACTGATGGGGATACTTTCACCAATACCAACTTTATATTTTGTGTAACACATGGAAGACAATTTTGGTGAAGTGGACTCCCTGATCAAGATGAGGTCAGGTTTGTTGCTGATCAAAATTGCTTCACTTGCCCAATCTATGGCCCTTTGTGCCTGTACCCATCTTGGATCAATGTGTATTTTTCACACAGTCCTCATCCTTCAAACTGATGAGGTACTTCGGGACAATCTCGGATGGCGGGGTGTTCAGATTGTTCGGCGTGTTCAGAAGGGTTCTAAAGACAGTCGTATTGATACTGGTGCCTTTATCTTGGACCCTGAAGGGGATACCCTGCCTGAAAAAGTTAAGATTATGTTTTATCGATGTGATGTGAAGCCGTACTTCCCACCACCTATGAGCTTGCGTTTTGGACACGTCTTCCTGCTGTTCACAGGCCCCTCTCTGTGGTGACTGTGGACGTCCACTCCATGTGTTACCCCTCCTGTGTGTGTAAATTGTCATGGTAGTCATTCTCCACGTTCACCCGATTGCCCAGTATATAAGAAGGAAAAGAAGATACAGGAGTATAAGTCCCTCGATTGATTAACCTACACAGAGGCCCGTAAGAAGTATCCAGGTCTTCAGCCTGTGTCCATGACATCTAGTTATGCTTTGGTTTCATCTTCACCCCTTCCTCACCCCCATCTCGGACCCCTCGCCTCCCCCCTCCCCTGCAGCTCCAGCACTTTCTTCTCTGGGCGGTGCTCCCCTCTCCAGCCGGAAAAGTGTCCCACTCCTTCGGCGTCTGCCGGTCAAGGCGCCTATTCAGGATGCCCCTTCCCAGCACCTTCCAGGCCAAAGCTCTGCTGCATCGTGACGACCGCGAGAGCCGCGGTCTGTCGGCCCCCAGGTTGCCCGGTCTTTCTGTTCGCGATATTGCAGCAGCTTGCTCCTTTATGCCACACGGCCCTCCTAGATCTCAAAGAGAAAAGAAGAAACAAAAGTCCGAGACAAAGAGCCTCTGGTGTCAGCAGAGGTCCTCGTGTTGAGTTTTATTCAGGGGTTTTTTATCGTATGATTTGAGTGTTTGTCCTTTTCTTTCCTGTATTGACTTGGGCCTTACGCCTGTGGTTTTAAACTGTGGGTTTTAATGTCATTTGGTGGTAGGCTTTTCCTTATTTTCATGGTCGGCCAACCACCTTCACACTCGGTGTGATTTTAGTTCCGTTTGTCTGGTCTTTGTCTGTCTTTCTCGTATTGTGTCGTCCCTTGTCTCAGTTCTCCGTTTTTAACGATTGACAGTTTTTATTTCGTGTGATTTTGTCGTGGAACAAGGGACCGATGACCTTAGCAGTCTGGTCCCTTCAATCCCACACCCAACCAACCAATCAGCAGAGGTCCCATCCGGATTCTGTCGTTCATGGATGTCGCCTCCTCCTTGTCGGTGACAGATGGTGACTGGGTGGTATGACTGGCTTTAGCCTGTTCAACCTCCATTGAAATCATTGTTCAGTGGTTATCCAATGGAACTGTAATGGATACTACCATCACCTTCAAGAATTGAAATCCCTTATTTCGTCTTACTCTGCAGCTTGTGTGGTTCTACAGGAATCTCATTTTACTGATGATCACTCACAGACCCTCTGTCGGTTCAGTGTTTTCTGTCGAAATCGGGTCGGACCCTCACGGGCTTCTGGTGGCGTTTGTACGTTGGTCCATACAGACATTGCTAGCAGGTGGATTCCTCTTCAAACTATATTGGAAGCTGTTGTTGTTAGGGTACACCTAGACTCTGAGGTCACGGTTTCCAATCTTTACCTCCCTCCTGACAGGACTCTTACACCTGCTGCCTTAACTGCCCTCCTTCAGCAACATCGTCTTCCCTTCTTCCTTTTTGGGGATTTTAATGCTCATCATCCCTTGTGAGGCAGTGCCTTTCCATCTAGACGAGGTCTTCTCATAGACCAGTTTATTGCAGACCACGACTTGTGCCTTCTTGATGATGGCTCTCCTAGTCATGTCAGTGCCGGTCATGATACCTTTTATGCCATTGATCTTTCTCTTTTCTTTGCACTCTCTCCTCCGTTCATTACACTGGTCGCCAAACGACGACCTTTGTGATAGTGACCATTTCCAGTTGATTATCTCTCTCCCTTCCCGCTCCCCAAATGACATGTTACCTTGTTGGTGTTTCCAACGCACCGATTGGCCTCTATAAACTAAACAGGTCTTGTTTTCTCCCTCTTTGTTGGGTTGTATTGATGACATCCTACATGACGTGTCTGACGCGATTGTTCGCGCTGCTAGCCCTGCTGTCCCGCGTTCATCTGGGCCATTAAGTCGCCGGCAAGTCCCATGGTGGAGTACAGCCATTGCCATTGCAATCCGTGATCGCTGTTGAGCTTTGCTACACCTTAAGGGGCACCCATCCGTAGCCAGACTTACTACCTTTAAACGCCTCTGCGCTAAAGCACGTTATTGAATCAAACAGAGGAAGTGGATATGTTGGGAACGATTCGTTTCTTTCCCTCTGTCACGAGTATGGGCTACACTTCGCTCTCTCCAAGGTTGCCATTGGCAGTCCACCCTCACAGGCCTTCACCTCCCAGATGGCCTTTGTACGGACCCATTAGCTTGTGCAGACTACCTTGCGACCCATTTTGCACTGGCATCAGCCTCCTATCCAGCTGCTTTCCTTCACCAGAAACTGATGGCTGAAGCTTTCATCTTATGTTTTACCCCTTGTGAGTCAGAATCTTAAAACAAACCTTTTACTGAATGGGAATTTCTTTCTGTTCTATCTTCTTCTCATGATACGGCCCCTGGCCCAGATTCCATTCATAACGAACTGCTTCAACATCTCAGTGCTCCACAATGACTACATCTTCTCCAGCTGTTTAACTGTATCCACTCCAGGGCGACTTCCCTTCTCTGTGGAGGGATAGCATCGTAGTTCCTGTCCTTAAGCCTGTTAAGAACCCCCTATTTGTAGACAGCTATTGGCCAATTAGTCTGACCAATGTTGTTTGTAAGTTACTTTAATGGATGGTAGCCCGTCGGCTCAATTCGGTCCTCCAGTCTCGAGATCTGTTGTCCCCTTACCAGTGTGGCTTCCAAGAGGGACGGTCTCCAATCATCCAATCATTTACTTCACTTGGAATCTGCAGTTCGGCAGGCTTTTTCCCAGCGCAACCATTTAGTTGCAGTGTTTTTTGACCTTCTAAAGGCCTATTACATGGCCTGGTGCCATCACATTTTGCTTACCCTTCATCACCCACTACTGATTTTCATCCGCCAGTTCCTGTTCCATCGGTCATTCAGAGTTTGAGTTGGTACTGTTTTTAGTTCTCCACGGACCCAGGAGACAGGTATCCCACAGGGTTCTGTCTTGAGTGTCTTTTCCTCATTGCTATCGATGGACGTGTGGCCTCAGTCAGTCCTTTGGTTGCCCCTGCCCTGTATATGGATGGTTTTTGCATTTGGGTTGGTTCCTCCTCGATGGCATCTGCAGAACGGCAGCTCCAGGGAGCTACACGGAGTGCCTCTGCATGGACCCTCTCCCACGGGTTTCAATTTACTCCTCTACAATCGCAGGTGGTCCACTTCTGCCGCCGTACTATGATCCACCCCGATCCAGAGCCCTATCTTTATGCACAACGATTGCCAATGGTCCCACAGTTTCGTTTCCTTGGTTATCTTTTCCACAAAAAGCTCATTTGGCTGCCCCATATCAGACATCTGAGGGTAGGATGTTTCTGTAAACTCAATGTCCTTCACTTCCTTACCCACTCCTCTTCGGGTGCAGACCGTTCCCCCATCCTCCATTTTTATCATGCTCTAGTTCTGTCTCGCTTGGACTATTGTTGTCAAGTTTATGGTTCAGTTGCTCCTTCCACACTGCACGTGCTGGATCCAGTCCACTATTGTGGTATCCATTTGGCCACCGGTGCCTTCCCTACTACCTCTGTTGATAGTGTCCTGGTTGAATCTGGGATTCCCCTCCCCCCTTTTCTGTTCGGCGGTCCCAGCTTCTGGTGTCTTAAGCACTCGCTGTCCCTCCCTCTCATCCTTCCTATTCTGTCCTGTTACGAGACCATGGACGTCGCCCACCCCATTCCATCCCTCAGGCGGGTTTACCGGTGGGGCTCTGCCTTGCGTCTCTTTGCTGTGATTTTCAGCTTTCTTCTTTGTCCTGTCTTCCTCGCTCTCTCCCCTCCACCCCCCCCCCCTTGGCTAGTTCCTCAGCCTCTAATTTGGATCGATCTCCTCCAACGTCCAAAAGATTCCATCCCCCCAATGGTGATCCATTCCTTTTTCCGCCTAACTTAATGGGAGTTTCGGGATGCTGTCGTTTTTACACTGATGACTCTAAATCTGCTGATCATGTGGGGTATGCTTTCACGTCCCCTGTTGGAACGAAAAATCACCTGCTGCCACCTACATGTGGGGTTTTTACTGTGTAATTGATGGCAATTTCCCAGGCCCTTTACTTTTATTAAACAGTCCCAACACAACTGTGTTTTGTTAATGTAACGACTCAATGAGTGGCCTTCTTGCTATTGACTGATGTTTTTTGCGTCGTCCCTTGGTCTCTGTCATCCATGACCATCTCGTTGATATTCACTGTGCTGCTTGTTCCATTGAATTCCTTTATGTCCCTGGCCATGTGGGTATCCTGAGTAATGAGCTCGCTTATCATTTGGCTGGAGAAGCAGTCACTTACCCCCCGTTTTCTTTAACCCCTCCTGCAGCGGATTTACGGCTTCACATCAAATCCCACTTCACACAGGCATGGGCCAACTTTTGGGACGCTTCTCCCCTGTCTAATAAACCTCGTGCGATCAAGGTGATACAAGGATCATGGTGTTCTTCCTTCCACCTCTCGCGAAAGACTCGACCACACTGTGTCGTCTCCGCATTGGCCATACCAGGCTTTTGCGGGATGGGCCACCCCCACTTTGTGGTTGTGGAGCCTTCCAGTCAGTAGCCCACATTTTTCTTGAATGCCCCCTTCTTTTGGCTCTGCGTGCTAAGTACAGACTCACCCACACTTTACCTCTGATGTTGGCTGACGATTCCCACATGGTCTCTCTGGTTCTGTTTCCTCCGGGAAAGTGGTTTTTATTCTCAGTTTTAAGGTGTTGGGGCAGGGCGGTGAGTGCTTGGGTGTCTCCCACTGTAAGCCATGTTTGGAGATTCCAGACTCACCGCCCTGACAGAGATAATATTTTCTTCCCCTTTTACTCTGTTTTACCCTTTTTTAAAGGATTGGTTAGTCTCCTTTTCTCATAGGTACTTCTACATTCTAGCGGTTGCATGTCTTAAGTCATAGGTGATATTGCCTATGCTGCTTCATCATAGTGTTGGGTTCGTTGTCTTGCTGACTTCCCTCATTTTGTTTTTTACCATTTACAACATGACTGCCCTTTTACATTTTCACCTTCTTCCCTTTTATTGTTCTGACTTTCCTGAGATGTCAAACAAGTGGAATGGACCACATTTGCAACAAGGGGCTGATGACCTTGCTGTTTGGTCCTATAAACCCCACACAACCAACCAACTAACCAAGCTTTCTTGCCTTTGACAGTGTTCAGCTGCCGTCGCGTATCAAAGTGGGCTATGAAGTTATTTCTGTTCGCCCTTACGTCCCGACACCTACTCGCTGCTACCAGTGTCATCGTTTTAATCACACCCGCCAGTCTAGTTCTAATGCCGATAAATGCGTCACTTGTGGCAGGGACGCCCATGGGGGTGACTGTCTGTCTGTCACCTTGTTGTGTGAACTGTCAGGGTGACCATGCAGCATCCTCCCACGAGTGTCCAATCTACAAGGATTAATACTGTTTACAGGAAATTCGGGTCAAAGAGAAAGTGTCCACCTTGGCTGCTCGCAAGCTATTTGTTAGTAGGAAGCCCACGCTGCTCCCAACAAGGAAATACAGTACTGTCCCCGCCCCTCCTTCGCCTACTAGGTAGGTGTCGACACAGACATGCTATCTGACCTTTAGCATTACGGTCGTCCGTTCGGCCACTGCTAAGATCGCCCGGTCAACGTCTCCTCTTCCTCCCGTCACCCCTAAGACACAAGAACCTTCATCAGCTTCTGCCTAGTCGAAGACCCAGAAGTCAGCTGCACGGGCCTTCAAGAAGGAACCGTCCCGTGAAGACTTCCTATGTACCTCGAACTCCCAGCCATCGACCAGTACTTCGACTAAACAACCTTCCAAGAAGGCTCATAGGAAGCACAGTTCTCCTTCTCGGCCACGGCGCGTTTCTTCTCCTGCGCCACCCAGCAGTTGCCCCCCCAGGCCGTCATCCGTTTCGCCTGGCCGCACCGCTGGTGGCCGAACATCTGGCCGTTCACCGCCGGAGGAAGCTCCCCCTCCCGGCCGTCTTAACAAGATGGCTGACGAACCTATTGAACAAATGGATAGCGACCATCTCGCTTACCATCTATGTCTGTAAGGTGATGGAACGAATGGTTAACTTTAGGCGTCGAGATTCGAGCAGCCAAACCAAACTACTTACCGATGTACAATGTGGATTTCGTAGGTGCCTCTCTGCTGACAACCATTTGGTTACCTTGTCGACCTTCATTATGAATAACTTCTTGCGGAAGTGCCAGACAGTAGCTGTGTTCATTGATTTGGAGAAGGCTTAAAACACCTTTTGGAGGGCGGGCGTTACCCACACCATGCTTACATGGGGATTTCACGGTCGCCTCCCTCTTTTTTTACGTGAATTTTTAATCGATCAACAGATAAGGGTACTTGTGGGTTCTGTTCTGTCCGACGCCTTTCGCTAGGAGAATGGGGTGCCACATTGCTCATTTTTGAGCGTCACTCTCTTCGCCATAGCGATCAGTCCAATAATGGATTGCCTCCAAGCTGATGTATTAGTCTCCCTTTTCTTGGACGATTTTACCATCTACTGCAGCGCACAGCGTACATGATTCCTGGAGCGCTGTCTTCAGCGTTGTTTTGACCATCTTTACTCCTGGAGTGTCGCCAATGGCTTCCGTTTTTCTGCCGAGAAGACGGTCTGTATTATCTTCTGGCGCTACAAAGAGTTTCTCCCACCGTCCTTAAATCTGGGCTCCGTTGCTCTCCCATTCGTGGAGACAGGAAAATTTTTAGGTCTTACATTTGACAGGAAACTTAGCTGATCTCCACATGTCTTATTTGGCTGCCAGTTGTACCCGTTCTCTAAATGCCCTCCATATTCTCAGCGGTACGTTGTGGGGAGCGGATCGAACCTTCCTACTTCGCTTATATCGGTCGATCGTCCGCTCCAAGCTGGATTGTGAGAGCTTTGTACACTCCTCTTTACGGCCGTCCATCTTACGCCGTCTCAACTCCATACAACATCGGGGTTTACGTCTTGCGATCGGAGCGTTTTATACTAGTCCCGTCGAGAGTCTTCATGCTGAAGCCGGTGAATTGCCACTAACCTCCCAGCGCGATGTACTGCTATGTTGGTATGCCTGTCGGCTATTATCAGTGGCCAACCAGCCGTCTTATAGTTCCTTTATTGATAACTCTCTCGACTGTCAATACGGGTTCTATGTATCTGCCCTGCTACACCCTGGAGTTCGCTTTCGTTGCCTCCTTCAGCAACTTAATTATCCACTCCCTGCAACCTTTAGAGTGGGCGAGAGCCAGACGCCACCTTCACCCTACGCTCAGGTTCGCGTTCACCTTGACCTCAGCTCGTTCCCAAAGGAGGTAACCTCAGCTTCAGTATATCTCTCGCGGTTTGTCGAACTTCGTTCGAAGTTCATTAATACGAACTTCATTTATACAGATGGCTCTAAGACCAATGACAGTGTCAGGTGTTCTTTTATTGTCGGGGCACACAGTTTCAAATACCGGCGCCATGGCCATTGTTCGGTTTCAGAACTGAGCTCTTTGCCCTCTACCAGGCTGTTCTATACATCCGCCGCCACCGACATTCTGCTTATGTCATCTGCTCTGATTCCCTGAGCGCCATCCAGAGCCTCAGTGATCCGTATCCGGTTGACCCTTTCGTGCGCCGGATCCAACGCTCTCTTCAGCAGCTGGCTGACGATGGTTCTCCGGTTACCTTTATGTGGGTTCCTGGCCATGTCGGTATCCCTGGGAATGAAGTTGCAGATGCCGCCGCCAAGGCTGCGGTCCTCCAGCCTCGGACAGGTTCTTGTTGTGTGCCTTCATCTGATTTCAGCAGGGTCATTTGTCAGCGCATTTTATCGCTGTGACATGCCAATTGGTCTACACTTATTGAAAACAAGCTTCGGACCTTGAAACCTCTCCCCACGGCTTGGACAACCTCTTCACGCCCTTCTCGGTGGGAGGAGGTCGTTTTGTCCCGGTTACGTATTGGACACTGCCGGTTCAGCCGCCGCCATCTGCTGACGGCTGCGTCGGCGCCGTTCTGCCAATGTAGGCAATCGCTACAATCGCTAACTGTACGCCACATTTTAATGTCCTGTCCAAATTTTAGTGCACTGCGCTTTGATCATAGCCCTCCATGTACTCTGGAAGAAATTTTAGCGGATGACCCAAAAGCAGCAGCTGCTCGCGTTCATCGTTTATCCACTCGACAAACCTGTCTGACATTTGATTATGCTGTTTTTTATTATTCCTTGCCTGTTAATGTGCCTTTTATTAGTGTTGTCCTTTTTAGTTGCTGCTTTAACATTGTGCCTCACAGTGCATTCATAATTTAGTCTGGGCGCTAATGACCACTGTAGTTTGCGCCCGAAAACTACAAAAATCACACATTGACAGAAAACCACAATTTCAAGGTGCACGCCGACAATTTCTTTATGAGTGACACTCTTTAGTACTCTCTTGAGTATTAGGAGTAAATATGCTGAAAGATTGACCTCCCCAACGAAAAGACATGAAGGCTGGAGAACGAGGAGCAATAGCATGTCCAATAAAAGATACAGGAGATCCATTGTAGTAATACGTACGATAACAAACGTCTTACTCTGCATTCATCTTTCGTTGGTATTGAGACTCAGGGTGAGACACAGGTGGAACATTCCACAAAGACAATACGTGCAAGTCCCAAGATGGGTCATTGCACCTTACAACACCTGTATTGGTGGTATTTGATTGACAAATTATCATCACTATAGAAATACTACATAGCATCGATGATTTAGTATTTATACAGCTTCCAGGACGCAATTAAAATTGCGGTGATCACCAGGTGACTCGAATGGACTGCAGGTTACTTCAAGAACAACACATTCCACTGCGCAAATTAAAAGCGGAAATTGCGGGTGGACTATTAGCCGTTAAGAGAAATCAAAGCGAGGACGCCCAAGTAAAGAGAACTTGTCAAAAAAGAATAGAGCTACGACAACAGTTCCGCCAGTTTTTGACTGCCAAAAGAAAAAGTAAGATGATTGGCTTGTAAGGGAGGAAACAAGAGGACGATGCAGATGAGTTTCAAGGTGGTAGCGTCTAAGTCTGCATCTGCATCTATACTTCGCAATCCATCATGAGGTCCATGGCAGAAGTTACGTCCCATTGTACCAGTTACTAGAGCTTCTTCCTCTTGTATTCACGTATACAGCACGGAAAGAACGATCATTCGTATGCCTCTGTGCGTGCAGTACATACTCTAATAATATACTCACGATCCCAATGTGAGCGATTGGGATGGTAGTATATCCTAGAGTAATCATTTAAAGCCGGTTCTTGAAACTTTAACACTTTCTCGGGATAGCTTCTGTATTCGAGAATTAGTTCTTTCATTCTCTCTCCCACGAATTAACCCTGTGACCATTCGTGCTGCCCATCTCTATATACGTTAAATGTCCTCATCGAAACGTCGCGGGTTTTCGACGCAGATACCCGGATGGAAGCCCGAGAAGATTTCATCTGCAGTACACGCCGGGAAAGCCTACATTCACATATTTGGCTACGGTAGTCACTGCCTGTCAACAGAGCGTGATCCCTTCAAACATTTCATTCAGCACCTAATTATAGCCCTACGCTTTCAGACCTATTTTGCACTAATGTTCCTTTAAAAGTTCCGTTACAGCGTTTCTATACCATCGAGGTTATCTCCCATTATGAACTGTTCTGTGGGACACACATCTATCCAGCATGTGGTCAATTACCCTTTCAAATTTGAGCCATATTTTTTCTACATGCTTCTGCCTTGTGTTGCCAGTTCCTCATTCACATATGACAACATCCATTTTCATCTAGTTTACAGAACATACTTATCTTTCTGCTCTAGTTGACCTCTGTACTTCAATAATCACTGTTGCCAGAACCCCACCATGGTCACTGATCCCAGTTTCGATGTGGGTATCCTCAGAATTCAGGTATGTTCGTTGCATTAAATCCAATATATTTCCATCATAACTAGGGTACTTAACTGTCAGTTAACAGTAATTGTTAGTGAACTTTCACAGGACGCCCTACCACACCCACCACTAGACGAAACCTCAGTTCACTTCTCAACAAGTTCCCCAATCATATTGTAATCAGTGGTGGAGACTTTAATCATCCAACAATTAACTGGGAAAATTAGTTTTGTTCAAGTGTTCGGTTACATCAGTAGAGGAGTCTGTTGGGCGATAGGATCCTTTTATACCCACCTGTGGTACTCAGTCTTGTGCAGTCACCCACATGCAGCTTCAATTTCTCTCTGTGGATTTGAGTTACTGTACTGCGACAAATACACGACCTGTATTTGTCATTTGGCTATAGTTTCCATGTACACCTAAATTTTCCCTAAAAATCTACCATTTCGGATTTGAACCAGCTTTCTGTACCTACCATAATGTGAGCATCACTGCTTTTGATGAGCACCTCAAACTCTGGCACTTAGTTGAAGTTTACCTTTAGGATTTTAATACTCTCACCAGTGGGACGTATTTTTCGAACTTCCACTGATATTTCTGGTTTTTCTGCAGCGAGTGTTATCTGGATGGATGAAGACCATCAGGTAATGAAACAGGTTGACAAAACCATAGTGCCTACACACACTGTTCCATGTCCGATGTAGTAGTGCTTCTGTCAGATCACGGCAAGCTAAGTAGTTCATCACGTGCCACATGACAAGCCCAGTCAGCTGTTGCTGGTGTCTACATTACAACCATACTCAAATATCTTCACGAAGCACAGCCGAATGTAGTACTTGCGGTAGGGATGCTCATGAGTGCAATTGCCCACCACCTTCTCCCTGCTGCATAAATTACAATATCAACTATGCTGCCTCATCTCGTTAATTTCCTCTGTATCTCCGTGAGTAAGCTGTCAAGGCGATCAGAGTGAAGGAAAAAGAGCCTTAACCTATCGTTAACAAGCTGTTGGATAGTGAAAGCTGTGTTTTCCACCATCTGCTACTAATAGTATAAATCTCGATACTCCTCGCTCCTCAAAGGAAATCGCCACACGGACATGCGTTCTCAAATGCAGCATCGCAGTTGTAAAATAGCCTAGTGTCACGGTAGTATCCGCTTCTCCTTCTCCGAAGCTGCAACTCGCAATATCTTCACCTCTGGCGGCGAAATCACCTGCTACACAACCAGCAGGCTAGAAATCAGGGACTAAAGTGCCCTGTGAAGATTTTAAACATCCTTCAAGCCAACAGACATCTGAAACTTCATCTGCCGACAGCAAAGGCTCAGATATCCAAGGAAAACTGTCTTTCCTTTCGCTGACTCGCTGGTCCTCATAAGCAGCGTCGTCACATGACACCCTCACCTGCCCAAGCTCCGTTCTGCCAGTGCCAACCTTTTTCGTGCCATGGAACCTGCACACTTACTCAGTGAGGATGCCGACACTTTCGTAGGTTGCATGGAACAGGATCCTCCAGCCACTACGCCCTATAGCATTGATTCTTTGAAGGCTGACACTCAGCAGCCCATGAGGTGACAACCCACCATTATTCCTCCTCCCATATCCGTCATGACTTCCCTCCAGTGGAATGTTTGTCACTACATCCAACAATGAAGATTTAAACTGCTCTTGGAATCCCTGCCCCGAGGAAACAAAATTGCCCTTGTGATGGCTTCGACGTCTTCCGTTTCTTTCCAGTCCACTTTAATCTCCCCCCTCTCTCCCAATGATTACATTCCATCTCGTGAAGGATTCATGCTGCTCCTATTGGTTGACGTTCATATTCAATCACTCTCACTGAACACTTGGCTGCAAGCTGTTACAGTCTGAATTTCCTTTCATCACTTGTTCCCTTTCTATTATTGACATCACTCCAGCATTTGATGTTAGCAGTGGCCAACACCCTCACCTCTTTTTGCTACTTCGTGACTTTAATGTACACAATACCCTTCAGGGCCCTCCCCCCATGAACCACGGACCTTGCCGTTGGTGGGGACGCTTGCGTGCCTCAACAGTACAGATATCCGTACCGTAGGTGCTGTGGTGTCACCGCCAGACACCACACTTGCTAGGTGGTAGCCTTTAAATCGGCCGCGGTCCGGTAGTATACGTCGGACCCGCGTGTCGCCACTATCAATGATTGCAGACCGAGCGCCGCCACACGGCAGGTCTAGAGAGACTTCCTAGCACTCGCTCCAGATGTACAGCCGACTTTGCTAGCGATGGTTCACTGACTTCTACGCTCTCATTTGCCGAGACGATAGTTAGCATAGCCTTCAGCTACGTTATTTGTTACGACCCAGCAAGGCGCCATTATCCGTATTATTGATATTGTGAATCATGTACTTTAAAGAGCGACGTTCTCCATTAATGGATTAAAGTTAAGTATTCCACCAGCTACGTCCGTTTTTCTCAATTCTAATTCCCTTGTCATGTTCCAGACCTCACGCGAGCCTGCGTGAGCTAAAACGCGAGCATTTCGGCCTCCTTTACTATCACGGTTGGCTCTCCTGCCAACCACAACAGGTGCAACTACAACGGAGGGATATCTGTTGAGAGGCCAGACAAACGTGTGGTTCCTGAAGAGTAGTTGCAGGGGCAACAGTCTGGATGATTGACTGATCTGGCCTTGTAACATTAACCAAAACGGCGTTGCTGTGCTGGTACTGCGAACGGCTGAAAGCAAAGGGAAATTGCAGCCGCAATTTTTCCCGAGGGCATGCAGCTTTACTGTATGGTTAAATGATGATGGCGTCCTCTTGGGAAAATATTCCGGAGGTAAAATAGTCCTCCATTCGGATTTCCGGGCGGGGACTACTCAAAAGGACGTCGTTATCAGGAGAAAGAAAACGGGCATTCTATGGATCGGAGTGTGGAATGTCAGATCCCTTAATCGAGCGGGTAGGTTAGAAAATTTAAAAAGGGAAATGGATATGTTAAAGTTAGATATAGTGGGAATTAGTGAAGTTCGGTGGCAGGAGGAACAAGACTTCTGGTCTGGTGAATACAGGGTTATAAATACGAAATCAAATAGGGGTAATGCAGGAGTAGGTTTAATAATGAATAAAAAAATATGAGTGCGGGTAAGCTGCTACAAACAGCATAGTGAACGTATTATAGTGGCCAAGATAGACACGAAGCCCATGCCTACTACAGTAGTACAAGTTTATATGCCAACTACCTCAGCAGATGGCGAAGAAATTCAAGAACTCCATGATCAGATAAAAGAAATTATTCAGGTAGTGAAGGGAGACGAAAATGTAATTGTCATGGGTGACTGGAAGACGAAAGTAGGAAAAGGGAGAGAAGGAACCATAGCAGGTGAATATGGATTGGGGCTAAGAAATGAAAGAGGAAGACGTCTGGTGAAATTTTGCACAGAGCACAACTTAATCATAGCTAACACTTGGTTCAAGAATCATAAAAGAAGGCTGTAAACATGGAAGAAGCCTGGAGATACTGGCAGGTTTCAGATAGATTATATAATGGTACGACAGAGATTCAGGAACCAGGTTTTAAATTGTAAGACATTTGCAGAAGCAGATGAGGAGTCTGACCACAATCTATTGGTTATGAACTGTAGATTAAAACTGAAGAAATTGCAAAAAGGTGGCAATTTAAGGAGATGGGACCTGGACAAATTGACTAAACCAGAGCTTGTACAGAGTTTCAGGGACAGCATATGGGAACAAGTGAAAGGAATGGGGGAAAGAAATACGGTTGAAGACGAATGGGTAGCTCTGAGGGATAAAGTAGTGAAGGCAGCAGAGGATCAAGTAGGTAATAAGACGAGGGCTAGTAGAAATCCTTGGGTAACAGAAGAAATATGGAATTTAATTGATGAAAGGAGAAAATATAAAAATGCTGTAAATGAAGCAGACAAAAAGGAATACAAACGTCTCAAAAATGAGATCGACAGGAAGTGCAAAATGGCTAAGCAGGCATGGCTAGAGGAGAAGTGTAAGGGTGTAGAGGCTTACCGCACTAGGGGTAAGATAGATACTGCGTATAGGAAAATTAAAGAGACCATTGGAGAAAAGAAAACGACTTGTATGAATATCAAGAGCTCAGATGGAAACACAGTTCTAAGCAAACAGGGAAAACAGAAACGTGGAAGGAGTATATAGAGGGTCTATACAAGGGCGATGTACATGAGTACAATATTTTGGAATTTTAAGAGGATGTAGATGAAGATGAAATGGGAGATAAGATACTGTGTGAAGAGTTTGACAGAGCACTGAAAGACCTGAGTTGAAACAAGGCCCCCGGAGTAGACAACATTCATTGGAACTACTGACGGCCTTGGTAGAGTTTTGTCAGGACTGGCTCTCCCATCTGGTGAGCAAGATGTATGAAACAGGCGAAATACCCTCAGACTTCAAGAAGAATATAAAAATTGCAATCCTAAAGAAAGAAGGTGTTGACAGATGTGAAAATTACCGAACTATCAGTTTAATAAGTGACAGCTGCAAAATACCAACGCGAATTCTTTACAGACGAATGGAAAAACTAGTAGAAGCCGACCTCGAGGAAGATCAGTGTGGTTTCCGTAGAAATATTGGAACAAGTGAGGCAATACTGACCCTACGACTTATCTGAGAAGCTAGATTAAAGAAGGGCAAACCTACGTTTCCAGCATTTGTAGACTTAGAGAAAGCTTTTGATAATGTTGACTGGAATACTCTCCTTCAAATTCTGAAGGTGGCAGGGGTAAAATACAGGGAGCGAAAGAGTATTTACAATTTGTACAGAAACCAGATGGCAGTTGTAAGAGTCGAGGGACATGAAATGAAATGGAAGCCCCTTCAGGGCTCTTCAAGAACCTGACAGAGGCGTGACGTCTTTGCTGACATTCACAATTAACTCAACCTCATCCGCCTTAACATTGGAGCACCCACTCCACACACACCTATCGCTATTTGGACTCCTCGTTCTGCACTGTACAGCTTGTAGAGTGGCCCGTTCTGTGACGTGTAATCCAGCAACTGTTTCCTTTGTGCTTTCTGTTTGCTGACACATACCCCTACATATGTGCAAAATTGATTGGTAGCTTTCTAAGGCTGAATGGAGGCTTCACTCCTCGCTGGCGACCTTCGATGAACAAACTTCCGCACTAGCGATGAGCAGGTTACCCTTAGTGCAGCCGAAAATTTCATTCCTCGAACTTCCTCTCTACTGCTCTGTGTCCTGGTCCCTTGGTGGACTGAGGCGTACTGCGAGGCACTTCGTGCGCGGAACCGTGCTCTCCGCGTTTATAACTGTCCTCCTACGATGACAAACTACATCTTTTGTAAACAGTTGCGTGCACAGTGCCACTGCATTCTTAGAGACAAAATTAGTAAATGAAATCCATCTACGTTTTTGCTAAGTTCCTCTCGCTCTTCTGTCATTTGCGCCAAACTCGTAGGGATATCTGGGAGAAAGGGCCTTTCTCAGATCTCTGGATGACAGTACCAGATGTCATAGTGGACTCTATCGCTATCTTAAACTTCCTGGAGCTTTGTTTTGTGGAGATTTCGAGCTCTACGCATTATTACCCGGCCTTCCTCCATCGGAAAAAAGTGGAGGCGGCTTGGACAATAACCTTGCTTTTTCAGAATCTTGAGGCTACAATGCCGGATTTACTATGAGAGAGTTGTACTATAATGTCACTTAATCCCGATTCTGTTCCCCAGGGCTGGAAGATGTTAACATTCAGATGTTGCAGCACCTTCTCTTGCAGGCAAGTATTTTATCCTCCATACGGACAATCCCCTCTAGGTGGAAGGAAGGTTTCCGAGATGCTGGACTGAAGCCACCGTCACACCCAAGCATAAGCAGGGTAAGGAGAAACACTCTTCCAGCTACTGCCCCATTTCTCTCAGCAGCTGTTTGCAAGGTTATTGAACATATGATTCATCCCACCTGGCGTGGTGTGGATTTAGAGTGCGCCATTCTCCAGTTGACCATTTCTTCACTTTGTCCACCTATGCCATGAAGGGCTTTCTGTGGAAATCCCTGGCAAGCAATATTTTTCGATTCTGTGGAAGACACCTGCTGGAGGACAGGTATGTCTGTATTCTACACATAGCTTCCCTGTTCACCTCAGCAATTTTTAGAAGATGGAGTTTTCAAGGTGTATGTGGGTTGTGCCTCGTCAGACAACTTTATCCAGGAAAACGGTGTACCTCAATTTCCATCCTCAGCGTTGTCCTCTTTGCTATCGCCATTAACGCTATAATGGCCTGCCTCCTGCTGAGCACCTCTGGCTCCCTTTTTGTTGACGATTCTGCCATCCATTGCAGTCCTCCAGGAACCTCTCACATTGAGCGACGTCTCTAACTTCTTCACTCATGGAGCATCGAGAATGGTATTGTTTTTTCCACTGACAAAACCGTTTGTGTTGGTTCCTGTCAGTGCAGTTGATTTCTCCCCCCATATTCTCAACTTTGGCCTGCTGCTCTTCTGTTAGTTGAAACTACGAAATTCCTGTGGCTCATGCTCAATAGGAAACTGTTCGTTCTCACGCGTGTCCCACCTTGGAGCCCACTGTACGTAGTTCCTGAATGTAGGACATGTCCTCAATGATACTTCCTGGGGGCAGATTGAACCCCCCTTATCGGTTTGTACTGGTCCCTTGTCCAATAAAAACTAGAATATTGGTGCTTTGTTTACGCATCTGCGCGTCTGTCCTTCGTATGCCATCTCAACACTACCCACCATCGTCGCATCTGTTTGGCCACTGGCGCCTTTAATGCTAGCCAAGTTCAGCGCGTATGCCGAAGCTGTTGAATTACCAGTCATACTAAAGTTATCCTCAAGAGATAAACATGGCGTTTTTCCGCCATGCCAGGCCACCCATCCTATGCCTCCTTCGATGACTACTTTGATAGCCAGTATCGGGCCCACTCCTCTTCAGTTACCTCCTGGAGCCCATTTTCAGTTCTTGCTCCAGCAGCCGAACTTTACACTACTTGCAAGTATCCTAGTGGGAGTGAACCCTTCTCCACCTTGGCTTTCTGTGGCAGCCTGTGTTCACCTTAGCCTTCATTTGCTCCCCAAGGACACTACTGCAGCCTCGTTCTATTGCCTTGACTTCCACTACCTACACACGCGACTTTTTAATAGTACCTTTCTGTATGCTGATGGCTCTGACTGTGGTATCAGGTGTGCCGTTGTCATCTGCACCAACGTTTTTCCGTATCTGCCTTTGCAACACTACTCAGTATTTCCAGCAGAGCTCTTCGCCCTCTGAGGCCAGAATAGATCTGGTGACACAGGCTTTTCCATTGTCCTGTGCACGAAGACTAAAGGGCACAGAGTCTGACCACTGTACACTGCCCATCCATTGGTGCAACGGGTCCAGGAAAACTCAGTTTCTCACTCCTGAGGGATCCACTGTGATGTCCATGTGGTTTCCTGCTCAGGTCAGTCTGCCAGGAAATGAGGCTGCTGACGCTGCTGCCTAGACTGCAGTCCTCGTACCTCAGCCGGCTGGTTCTTATATTCTCCCAGATGATCTCTGTTCCTGTCTGCCAGCAGGTGGTGTCACTTTGGCATCACCAGTTGTCCTCCATTCTAGGAATAATCCCTGGGTTTTTAAGGCTCTCCCAGTGGCTTGGACAGCCTCCTCCTCTGCCCTCTTGACGTCAGATCATCTTAGCTGGGTTGCGTATTGGGCACTCTCTTCTTAGCCATCGTCCTTAGTTTAGAGGTGATCACTTACCACTTTGCACTCATTATCCTGAGTCTCTGACGATTCACAATGCACTTTTCTTAACCACTTATGTTCTCATTTACGTTTGCCGTCTACGTTATCAGGCGTGCCGCGGGCTATCGACCGTGTTTTACTCTCGATCTGTTGTAGCGATATGGCGAAGGACATTTAATCTTCAGTGTAGCACCTCCATTGTCTCTATGGTGTATTTTATAGACCTTTATCAGTCTTTGTTTTTAAGCTGTCTTTTCCTCCATCAATTGAGTTTACCGTTTAGTCGTTTTAACCCCTTCTTCATCTTCGTGTTCTACAGTTCTGACGTTGGCACGAAAGAACAAAATCTTTGCGCCTTACAACAAAAAACAGCAAACCACCTGGAATGACAGAAGCCATTTGTTCAGAGCCCCGGTGTTCCTAGGACAGGCACCTGCTCCTTGGCGTGGACGGCGTCAACAAAATGCGTATATGTTGTGCTCCCTGCGTCGTCAGAGGTGGCGTTTCACTAATGTTAGCTGTAAGCCTCCGTTTTGAGAAGTACTGTCAGTGCAGACAAATTACATGTGAGGACGTCTTCCGTATTTTAACAAATTTTGCTCGTTCTTATTATCCAATCAACAACGTAACCAAATTTCTTAGATATTATTTCTGGCACATCCACGATGTGAAGTGTAAGTACCATTGGGACTAATATTGCACCTTCATGTGAGCCATTGAGGAGGAATTCCTAGCTACTGATTGTATTTACTACAGTGACCTGGTATCATGTCACAAAACATGCTTTCAAGATTCTTTAACCTTTTGAATTGGGATTTCATTACCACTTCATACATTAGGCCCAGTCTCCCGATGATACCCTAGGCTTCAAACAAATTAATAAAAGCCAAAGATGTAGGCATCATCATCTGAAAGTTTGCATCAGTATGAGATGTCCAAAACTTAGCATGCACTGTTTCGTCTGGGGGCAAAAGCTGGCTGGCTGTCCATTTGTTTGACCAATCCCTATTACCAGTTCGCGTTCCAGAAATCTATAGAAAGGGGCGATAAAGTTAGAGAGCGTTGCTGCTGCGTGCCTGGAACACTCGGTAGAGCGTTTGAACAATAAAACTGTGTACTAAAAATAAAATTCTTGGCAGATTAAAGGCTAAGGTCCTGAGTAGTTGTAACTTGTAGAGTTTCCAACATTTCTTGTCTCAGCTTCGAATATATTCTTTGAATATTCTCAGGGTACATGCATCTTCGCTGTTACAGTAACCGCCCTCAAAAAGCTGTTGCCGTTATCGGCAGAAATAACTGAATGGTATGACTTCGTGTAAAACGATGAATGCCTGTATTCAATTCCTGTTTGTAGGTACCCTTTGCAACATAGGAATTAACATCATCAATGGGATTGTTCCTCCGATTCCTGCTGGAGCGAGACAGTATTGAAAATGAGGGAAATCTGACAAAATTTTGAGTTGTGACAAAGCTATGGTTCCCATCAGCAGTGCCAAACGTGAGTTTGTGCCGTTCTCCAATTCCAAGCTACTTAACTGAATGCAACCGTCTTCAGCATTGCAAACAAAATGTATGTTGTTTTTCTACCGCCTACTTAACGAATGTTTGAATAACATGTCGACCAAGGAAAGAGATTAGTTCGTCAGTTTAGGTGGTAACGTAATAGTGTCGTAAGTTGGTTAGCAGGTAACCATTTCTATTTTAGTACAGACGTGTTGCCTGCCTACTCGGTAAGCATCGTGTATGTCGCACCAACAGTATCGTGTCACACCATTTTCTCTTGTATAGCGTAGTTGATTTCCATTATCTGAACGACTTCCCTGTGGGACATATCATTGCTTTTGAACAACATGTTCTGTAGAATTTCTGCTAACGTTCTCGACGTTCATTTGACATAAACACCTACTCCCATTCTCCTAGAGATGTGGCCCTACAAAAGGAGCTTTTTATGTACTGATTCGTTCCCTCTCTGTCCAGTAAGGTCTTGGAATACATTAAGAAGACGTACAGCCATTGTCTGGCAGACAGTTGTTGCTCTACTAGCACCACGCGGTGGTCACATGTGGGACACGTTCAGGGAACACCTATGGATGTGAAGCTAAATAGACCCCTGAAACAGCTGTCAATTGTGAAACTAGAAAGCTTCTTACCTTAGATAAGGAGTCTGTTCACATGATGCGCAAGAGGGGTAGCATAAGGGGTGAGAGACAATGAATGCCAGTTATGCAACCTGCTGTGAGGAGGTGGTAAGTATGCTGCTCTGTAACTTTTTAATCTCCCTCCCACTGAGCTGAAAAGCTCATGGAATATTACTTCAGAAGTGGACTACAGCATTCATTTATTTGGAGTTACACATGTGAAATGCTGAGTTGTTCAGACAATGGAGTCCTTGATAGCAACACATTAGAGAACTAAATGTATCGAGAAGCAAATCAGTTTAGCCAACTGAGAATACGCGAAACAGATTCTTGAACTTAGTTTACACACGAGTTTACTCACTTCACTAAGCAGTGAAGATAGTATGAGGAAGAGAATAGGTGGCCCAGAAGATAATTAGGTTTCTTTTCATAGAGTGCACAGAAACAACGTAAGCCTTTTTTGTGACCGTTTCGTCTCCAATATGAGAGACGTTTTGATGTAAAGGCTGCTGATCTCACTTTTGCTCAGTTGAATGAACGCCATGTTCCCAGCGTAGTTGGAAGCTGGCGCAAATGCCCAGGAACGTGGTGCTACCAACTCACCTGCTGGCTGTTGACTGTCTTTGTGTTAATCTGGCTTCTCGTGACTTCATATAAATTGTGTAATAGCTGTCAACTACTCCTTAGCCAGCCCAAGCAAAGGAATTCAGCATACCAAGTGGTATATGGAGCCTGCACTGGGTCTTAAAACGCAGAGTAACACTCAAAAACGTTTAGTTTTAATAACCATTACTTTCCAAATTTTTTACGTCAAAGTAGACTAATGAAGAGCATGAAGTTGAAAGGATTCGCAAGAACCATACATTTAATTAACATAGACCCTTCAAATATTGCAAATTCTGGGAACACTGAGACAACTTTTTTTTAAATCAGAAAATAATCGTGCAAACAGTCAGTGAGTGAAACAGACATGCAGGCCACTTAACAATGGGGAATGAATTAAATTCTCAACACTATTTACACACCTTGGACCTAAGGGACTATTGAAATGTATGATGCAGCAAATGCAATAATAAAGATTTGAAAGACAGGAAAAAACTAGGTTTAACAGAATGCAATGTAGCTTCCCCTGACGAAACCTTGGCCAACCCAAACTGCAACAGACCACTGTGCTACTAACAGCCGTTAACCTCCGGTTGGTAGCAACTGACGTCACATTTCAGACGCCAACATTTACTGGACATCAAATGCCCATCCAAGCACACGTCACACACATTTTACACAGTCTCAAATCAACCATAATTAGTTTCTGGAAGCCAGCATCGTAAAATTGATAGCCATAGCAAGGACACTCACAAGATAACTATGACAGCATAACGGTGGTATCCTCAATTTCAAATTCATTCCGAATTACTAATCACATGGCTATCTCCATCAGTTAATCACATTCTGCTACGATCTTTACGTAAATCCACATCTCTATACAGGTACGTCAAACCCATTAAAGGTTGGCAGCAGTGCTTCAGTAACCTTCCATTGAATATAACTAGTGAGAACCTATGTTTAACGTACTGTCATGTTTTCTGTCCATGTGTTAATGAAATAATAGTAGGTTTCATTACAACACTTGTCACACACAATGCCATGTGCTGCATATGACAGATGAGGAGTGTTCCGTAAAACTTGGGAAGGTTCTTGTGAGATGACAAACGTCTTAGGTTAAGTCACAGTCAGTATCTTAATACTGCCACGATCAGCGGAAGTAAATTGACCCACGAAAGTGCTGCTCCTTCTCCTACCCAAGTTTTGAGCCACCAAAATGCAAGACGTCTTCAATCACGATGGAAGTATAGAAATATATAGGGATGTGTAAGCTGATGTAAAGAATTAATCGTTAGCCACCAACAAGTAACATATTACTTCTGTAGGGAAGTCCATTCTCCTCTGCCTAAATCCACTATTGTAAGAAGTCTTACCATGCAAGTAAGGACATCACTCCAGTTAAGCACTGCCATATCAGCAGAATCAAGGCAGCGCCATTCATCAGACAATTACTTTAAATGTGCTATCACTGCCCGTATATTGCAGATATCATTGTCTTGCCCCACCAGCCTCCACCCTCCCAGGGGGTCAATAAGTCTTTTGTGAATACGTGCGTGGCGAGCATGGGGCCCCGAGCCATTGCAGCCTTCTTTCTCTCCAGGGCTGCATTTCCTTTCCCTTCCCCTGCTTTCCCCTCCTTGCTCCTTTCCCCTCGCCCTCTCCTCTCCCTCTGTTGGTGTCCTTGCTTATGTTGGCCCCTGCTATCATCCTGGTTCTGTTGGTTGTACAATTCGGCTTTGTTCCATAATCATTTCCTTCTTTTGGCATTCCTTGGTCCCCCCTCTGGGGTTTGACCTCCGTTACAAAATTTCTCCTCCATAGTGTGAACCATTTGGGGAAAAGCACCTTACCTAGTGTCTCCGACGTGCGCCCTCCTAGTACGTTCTACCTTCTCTTTCATGTCGTTGTCTGACACTAGGGTGCGTAGCGAGCACGGTAGCCAGCCCATGTGGTGGGGTCGCTATGTACCCTTTTTGTTGAGCCCCCTGAACACACAGCTCAGGTATCAGAAGTGTGATCCCTGTGACATCCTCATGCATGCCTTGGAGTTGTTGCTCGTCACCCTGGAGCATCGGAACTCCTGGCAATGGACGCGGTGCCAGACGGCCCTTGCTGTGGCTAGGTGGCGTCCGTGAGGAGAGCCCCTGATCGGAGGGGATGGTATCAGGGCGGACGCTATGCAAATGAAACGCATACGGGTCCTGAACTCTGGCCGTTCTTCTGCGGCCATGTCTCCGAGTGGAACTGATTCCTCAAGTGCTGCTTCTCTTGTCCCTTTGGCCTTCCCTTCCATGGCTACCCCTGGGAAGAGGGTCAGGCCCGTCAGCTAGGGGCAAAACCTTTCCCCCATTATCTAGTTTGCACTAGGACTGATGGAGATACTCTCACCAATACCAAACCTTTATTCTTTGTGGAACACACTGAAGACAAGTTTGGCGAAGTGGACTCCCTGAGCAAGATGCGGTCGGGTTTGGTGGGGGGTAATGGACACAGCAATTGTGCCAAGATGGATACAGGCACATAGGGCTGCAGACTGGGCAGCTAAAGCAGTTTTTATCAGCAACAGTCTCTATATATGGTACAAGGTGTGCTTTTAACAGGGACCTCATACTTCAAACTGATGAGGAACTTCAGGACAATCTCGGATGGCGGGGTGTTTACTTGGTTCAGCGTGTTCAGAAGGGTCCTAAAGACAATCGTATTGATACTGGTGCCTTTATTCTGGCCTCTGAAAGAGATACCCTCCCTGAGAAAGTTACGATTATGGTGTATCGATGTGATGGGAAGCCGTACATCCCACCTCCTTTGAGGTGTTTTAAATGCTTGCGTTTTGGACATGTCTTCCCGCTGCTCACAGGCACCTCTCTATTGCGACTGTGGACGTCCACTCCATGAGAGGAGTGCCTGTGTTCCCCCTCCTGTGTGTGTAAATTGTCACAGCAGTCATTCTCCACATTCACCAGATTGCCCAGTATATAAGAAGAAAGGAGTATAAGTCACTCGATCGTTTAACCTACACAGAGGGCACCTAAGAAATATACATGATTTCACCCCGTGTCTGTGACATCTAGTTACGGCTTGGTTACATTTTCACCCCTTCCTCACCCTTCCTTACCCTTATCCTGGATCCCTCTTTCCCCCCCCCCTTCCCCTGCAGCTCCCACACCTTCTCCCCTGGGGTCTGCCCTCCCTCCCCAGCCAGAGAAGTGTTCCACTCCTTCGGCGTCTGCCGGTCAAGGGCGACTCCCCAGGATGCCTCTTCCAGGCACCTTCCAGGCCAAAGGTTTGCTGCCCTGCAACGACCGAGAGAGCCGCGATCTTTTGGCCCCCAAGTCGCCCGGTCTCTTTCTGTTCCTGATCTTGCTGCAGCTGGCTCCTTTTTGCCACACAGCCCTCCTCGAGCGCAGCCTGAAAAGAAGAAGAAATATAAGTCCCGGGACAAAGAGCCTCTGGTGTCACCGGAGGTCCCTTCTCCGACTTCACAACCGGACTCTGACCTGTAGTTCATGGGTGTCGCCCCCTCGTTGTCGGTGACGGGTGGGGACCCTGCGGTATGACAGGATCCATTACAATTCCGTTGGAGAACCACAGAACGATGGTTTAAAGGGAGGCTGAACACGCTAAATCCAATCGTCGACTTCCAGAATTGAAATCCCTTCTTTTGTCCTACTATGCAGCTTGCGTGGTTCTCCAGGAATCTCATTTTACTGGTGCTCACTCACCGACCCTCCTTGCGTTCCGTGTTTTCTGTTGAAATCGGGTCGAACCCCTGCGGGCTTCTGGTGGCATTTGTACGTTGGTCCGTACACACATTACTAGCACGTGGATTCCTCTTCAAACTACATTGGAAGCGGTTGCTGTTAGGGTCCACTTACTCTGCGCTCATAGTTTGCAATCTTTATCTCCCTCTTGAGAGGAGTCTTACACGTGCTACCTTAACTGCCCTTCCTCAGCAAATTCCTCCTCCTTTCCTCCTTTTTGGGGATTTTAATGCTCATCATCTATTGTGGGGCAGTGGTCTATAAGAAGACCTCGTCTAGATGGAAAGGCAGTTTATAGCAGACCACGACTTGTGCTTTCTTAATGATGGCTCTCCTACTCATTTCAGTGCCGGTCATGGTACACTTTCTGCCATTGATCTTTCTCTTTCTTTTCCCTCTCTCCTACCTTCATTCCACTGGTCGCCACCTTTGTGATAGTGAACATTTCCCATTCATTATCTCGCTCCCTTCCCGCTCTCCGATGGACACATTACCTCGTTGGTATTTCCAACGTGCCGATTGGCCTCTATACGCAGCACAGATCGTGTTTTCTCCCTCTTTGTCCGGTTGTATTGATGACATCCTACGTGACGCGTCTGACGCTATCGTTCATGTTGCTAGCCTTCCTGTCCACCGCTCATCTGGGCCATTTCGTCGCCGGCAAGTCCCATGGTGGAGTACAGCCATTGTCATTGACATCCGTGATCGACGTTGAGCTTTGCAACACCTTAAGAGGCACCCATCCATAGCCAGCCTTGCTACTTTTAAACGCCTCCGCGCTAAAGCCCGGTATTTAATCAAACTGAGCAAGCGGATATGTTGGGAACGATTCGTTTCTTCCCATGGTTCTTCTGTCCCTCTGTCACGAGTATGGGCTACACTTCGCTCTCTCCAAAGATGCCATCGGCAGTCCACCCTCCCAGGCCTTCACCTCCCAGATGGCCTTTGTACGGACCCATTAGCTTGTGCAGACTACCTTGCGACCCATTTTGCAGTGGCATCAGCATAAGCCTCCTATCCAGCGGCTTTCCTTCACCAAAAGCAGCAGCCTGATGCTTCCACCTTATGTTTTACCCCTTGTGAGTCAGAAACTTAAAACAAACCTTTCACTGAATGGGAATTTATTTCTGCTCTATCTTCTTCTTATGATACGTCCTCTGGTCCAGATTTCATTCATAATCAAGTGCTTCACCATCTCAGTGCTCCACAACAGCAACATCTTCTTTGGGTGTTTAACCGTATCTGGCTCCAGGGTGACTTCCCTTCTCAGTGGAGTGATAGCATCATGGTTCCTGTCCTTAAGCCTGGTAAGAACCCGCTATCTGTTGACAGCTATCGGCCAATTAGTTTCACCAATGTTGTTTGTAAGTTATTTGAATGGATGGTAGCCCGTTGGCTCAATTGGGTCCTCGAATCTTGGGATCTATTGTCTCCTTACCAGTGTAACTTCCGAGAGGGACAATCTCCAATCGATCATTTTCTTCACTTGGAATCCACAGTTCGGCAGGCTTTTTCGGAGCGCCGACATTTGGTTGCAGTGTTTTTTGACCTTCGAATGGCCTATGACACGGCCTGGCGCCATCACATCTTACTTACCCTTCATCAGTGGGGTCTTTGGGGCCCACTACCGATTTTTATCGGTCATTCAGAGCTTGAGTTGGTACTGTTTTTAGTTCTCCACAGACCTAGACGACCAGTGTCCCACAGGGTTCTGTCTGGAGTGTCCTTCTTTTTCTCATTGTTGTCGATGGACCTGTGGCCTCTGCCAGTCCTTTGGTTGCCCCTGCCCTGTATGTGGATGATTTCTGCATTTGGGTTAGTTCCTCCTCGATGGCATCGTCAGAGCGGCAGCTCCAGGGAGCTATACGGCGTGCATCTGCATGGACCCTCTCACACGGGTTTCAATTCTCTCCTTCAAAATCGCGGGTGATCCACATCTGTCGCCGTACTACGATCCACCCTGATCCAGAGCTCTATCTCGCTGCACAACGATTGTCTTTTGGTCCCACAGTTTCGTTTCCTGGGTCTTCTTTTCGACAACAAGCTCACTTGACTGCCACATATCAGACTCCTGAAGGTAGAATGTTTCTGTAAACTCAATGTCCTTCGCTTCCTTGCCCACTCCTATTGGGGTATGGACCGTTGCCTCCTTCTCCGTCTTTATCATGCTCTAGTTCTGTCTCGCTTGGACTATGGTTGACAAGTTTATGGTTGTTGCTCCTTCCACACTGCACATGCTGGATCCAGTCTACCATTGTGGTATCCGTTTATCAACAGGGCTAGTAGGGAAGGCACCGGTGACCAGTCTCCTGGTTGAAGCTGGGATCCACCCCCCACTCTGTTCGGCGATCCCAGCTTCTGGTGTCTTATGCACTCGTTATCCGTTCCTCTCCTACGCATCCTTCCTATTCTATCCTGTTCCCAGACCATGGACGTCGCCCACCCGACTCCCGACCACAGGCGGGTTTATCGGTTGGGCTCCGCCTTGCATCTCTTTGTCGTGTTTTCAGCTTCCTTCTTTGTCCTGTCTTCCTCGCTCCGTTCCCTCCACCCCCCCACCCCCCCTCTTGGTTAGTTCCTCGGCCTCGAATTCGGATGGATCTCTGCCGTGGTCCGAAAGATTCCATCCCCCCTGGTGGTGTTCCTTTCCTTTTTCCGCCGAATTTTGTGGGAGTTTTGGGATGCTGTCGTTTTTTAGACTGATGGCTCTAAATCTACTGATCATGTTGGGTATGCCTTCACGTCCTCTATTGGAACGGAAAATCATCTGCTGCCATCTACATGTGGGGTGTTTACTGAGGAATTGATGGCAATTTCCCAGACTCTTACCTTCATTAAACAGTCCCAACACAACCGCATTTTGTTATGTACGGACTCGATGAGTGGCCTTCTTGCTATTGACCGGTGTTTTTCGCGCCATCCCTTGGTCTCTGCCATTCATGACCATCTCGCTGATATTCACCGTGCTGCTTGTTCCATTGACTTTCTTTGGGTCCCTGGCCATGTCGTCATCTCGGGTACTGAGCTCGCTGTTCGTTTGGCTGGAGGTGCAGGCACTTACCACCCATTTTCCGTAACCCCTCCTGCAGAGGATTTACGGCTCCACATCAAATCCCACTTCGCACAATCATGGGCCCACACTTGGTTGGCTACTCCTCTCTCTAATAAACTTCACGTGATTAAGGTGACCACAGGCCTGTGGCGTTCTTCCTTTCGCGTCTCCCGAAAGACTTGACCACACTGTGTCATCTCCGCATTCGCCATACCATGCTGACCCATGGTTTTCTTTTGCATCATGAGCCACCCCCACTTTGTGGTTGTGGAGCCTTCCAGTAAGTTGCCCATATTTTGTTTGAATGCCCCCTTCTTTTGGCTCTGCGTGCTAAGTACAGACTGCCCCACACTTTACCTTTGATGTTGGCTGACGATTCCCGGATGGTCTCTCTGGTTTTCGGTTTTCTCCAGGAAAGTGGATTTTATTCTCAGTTTTAAGGTATTGGGGCAGGGCGGTGAGTGTTTGTGTGTCTCCCACTGTAAGCCATGTTTGGAGATTCCAGACTCATCTCCCTGACAGAGATAATCATTTCTTGCCCTTTTACTCAAACCAATCCTTTAAAAAAAAAGGTAAAACAGTCTCCTTTTACCATAGGTTGCACATCTTAAGTCACAGGTGGTCTTGCCTATGCTGCTTCAGCATAGCGTTGGGTTTGTTCTCTTGCCAACTTGCCTCATTTTGTTTTTTACGATTTACAACATGACTGCCCTTTTACGTTTTTGCCTTCTTCCCTTTTATTGTTCTGACTTTCCTCAGATGTCCCATTAGCGGAATGGACCCTATTTGAAACAATTGACTGATGACCTTGCTGTTTGGTCCCTTAAACCTCAAACAACCAACTAACCAGTCTCCTCCACACGGCTCTCCTCTGATTCCCTTGGCGCCAGCAGTGGAGATCAAGGAGGCTGTAATTTGCAGATTTGCCACTCAGTCGTAAAAGATGTGTCAGAATTCTGGTGCCATGTGAAAACATGGTAAGTTTATTCTACACCATTCACAACTGCATTAGATCATTGAAATAAATCAGAAAAGCATGGACCCAGGACTGAAGGCACTTTTTTCCCAAACACTATTCCACTGATCTTACTAAAAGTTGAATCTAGTGCTGCATGTCATGAATTTGGTTAATCATTCCTATCTGATAGCTTCCTGGTTCAACAGAAATGAATCTTTGATGTAAGATCATACCTATTTATGAGTAAATCCAGACAATTTTATTTTCAGTGTTACATATATTTTCCTGCATCTTAAAAGATTACAACACACAAAGAAAAGGATTTGTCAGAAACGGTGAGAGGTCATCAGGCAGTGCAGATAAGGATGCACAACATACACTCACTTTCATAATGAGCACTTTGTTGCTTCCAACAAACATTAGACACAATTTCAAACCTCTAAATGCTGAACAACAGATATGTAAAATATTATCATTTGCAAAATACCAGAGATTCAAAGAAACCGCAGTGTATAAAACAGCTTTAAATAATTGTAATTGTAACTGATAACAATTAGAAACACAATAGTAAACATTTCCTCCTAGTTTGTATTTGGCCATCTCCCATAGCATTTTCAAAGTTTGCTTGAGGTCCAATACATCCTGGCCTATGGAAACCATATTTCCAGTCAGAGAATTCAAACAAAAGTTTTCTAACATCCATCATATTCATTTAAAATAAAGGCTTAAAACAACAAATGTATTAAATTTCTGCTTTGTGTCCTTTAGCTTTATCATTTTTCATGGGTTTTATTGCATGCTGTTGAAACTTTAAGAACACACAATCATAATATGGTACAACACTTGTTCCTGTCGTTATATGTAATAGGCCATAGTCAAGTACGAGGGTTGAGTGAAAAGTAATGCTCCACCTTCGTTAATTGGGTTTGGATGGCAATATCTTAATAAATCACATGTAGACATAGTCTGTAGAACGTGATCCTTAACTAAAAGTATTCACTTTTCCACATAATCAACACGAGCCAATTGGATAAATTTCTGCCAACAATGAACAAGTATTCTGAAACCATCACAGAAGAAGTCGACACTGTTCCTGAAACCAGTCTCACAGTTCTCTCAACGTATTCATCAGAAGCATAATGTTCCAGCAGATCGCCTTTCATTATCAAGAACAGATGGAAGTCAAATGGTGCTAAATCTGGACTGTATGGAGGATTCTGTATGGTTGTAACGTGCTGGGTTGTTTCCTCACCTGGGGCACCACATGTAACGTGCCGGGACATGTCCTTATTTAGTAGTGTCATTTAAAGTTCACGTCACAATCGGATGTACTGGTACTGAAATATTTCCTCGCCCAGTGTTCTCCATCTAACTTGCTTTGCTTATTCAATTTTGTCTTCCCGGTAGCTACGTCTGTCTCACCTAAATCACACTGAAATTAAGAAGCCAGGATCCTAGGTTAAGTTTTCCAAAATCAAAAGTCAAGATTGTATTGATTGTTGAACATTTATGTCAACCACATGGCGATTTCTTTGTTATCACTCGCACACAGAATATTCATGTGACCAGACCTCTTACACTTAATCGTCACATTAGGAAGGTTAAAAACTTCCAGTCTTTAACAAAGTTCACAGTCACAATTACCGAAAAAATTGACCAACTTGCTGCACTTTTGCTCCAAGAGAATCTGACCGAGAACTAACTAGAGCTGCACTAGCTCCGACCTTATATAGACGAGCGCTTGAATGTTTGACTATTCTGTTAATATATTATAGTTTATAATTTCCCAGGGTTAAAATGATCCTTTCTAACTGGTTTTTAAGTTAACTATTGGGTTTATTATTTAACTAACATGAGTAAGCTGTATCAATTTAAATACGCGAAACTAACTTATGCATCCGCCGTGGGAATTCCCGACTTGTAACCACGGTAGCCCTTTAGAACAATAATTTTTACATATTCAAATTTACTTAATTCTTAATTAATGCACTTACAAAGTTGAGACTGGAGTCACTTTACGTAGAAAAATAAAGATATCAAAAATATCAAAACAGATGTCGGAATTATTTAGTAGTTTGGTCACAATTGGCACTGAAAGTCATACAGGCAACAGATTTTAAGTCTTAATATCTATTGAACTAACAGACTTTGGGTAAATTTAAACACTTTGCTGGAATCAGTAAAATTTAGGCTTTCTTTGGGATGCAGTCTTATAGCTGAATTTGATCTATTAGCTCACTCGAATGTTACTTAATATATATTGCACAATATGTCATCGTCCATAACTGTTAATAGTATGCATTTCCAATAAAACTGATTACCTCATTGCTTTTAGAATATATACTTGAATGTACTGAAATAATAGGTTTTACTAGGGGAATTTTATTTAAACTATTTCTGAATTCTGTGCTATGAGGCTGAAGGCCACAGAATCTGTAGTCGGGATCTGAGTAGTGAAAATGAAAAAAAAAAAATTAAACGTTCATTGCTTAATTAGGTTACTGAAGTAGCGTAAGACCAAAGCAGGATAGCAGTGGGCAACCCTGCTTCGATACATGGTGGTGAGATTGTCCCTGAAATTCTTCTGTGGTTACACGTGAAGCAATAATGTGACCCACACATTCTTGTGAAATGCTGATTGTGCTTGAAATTTCTCTCTGACTGATAAGACGATCGTTCTGAATCAGTCATCGGTTTGCTTGTGAAACTCAGTGGTTGCTGTTCCAGGACATCCAACTCTGTCACGCCAGTCAGATGTTCTCGCATCAACACCTTTAAACTTACACGCCCAATGACGGACAGTACTCACATCAACACATTCACCATAAAATGCTTACATTCTCTGATGAATCTCCTTTGGAGTGACACATTCTGCTGTCAAGAATCAAATGACTACACGTTGCTTAAATGCATTGCCCTACCGTCTGTAGGGTTCCATACTTTACACTGTAACACTACAACAGTTCAATGCTTAGGCTTCCTGCCACCTGGAGCTGTAGAGGAGAGGCTACAGAACAAGCCAGTACCTGCCACATACCAATGCTGTCAACAGTTGAAATGTTACGGAGGTGAAGGCATTACCTTTCAGTCAACCCTCGTACACAACATGTTAGTTTGAGCTTGGTTTCCTATTAATAACTGTAATATCTAGAGTGTTACCTGGAAAGTGTGTGCAGCTACAAAGTAATTCATTGTTACTCTAGCGCTTATGAGCCTCTCTCTGTAAGAGTGCTTGCATCACAAATGTGTGTTCTTAGTATAATATTTCCTTGTAGATATTTGTACACACTACTGTGATTCAGTTGCGAATAGTTTCCTTTATAATTAGTAATTGTGGAAAGAGAAATGTCACAAGCGCACTCAGTATGATCGGTAATACTGGTTGCCTGTTGTTGACTCCCCACACCTTGTCTCAAGTACGACTAATATGAACGATGTATGGTTACATTTTTAAGGATTTATTGTTGTTGTGTGTTCTTTGTTAGTTTAATGTGATTATGCAGAAGCTTATAGAGAGATAGTTTTTGATACGATAGTTTGATATACACATTGCCATCTCTTCATATTATTATACTTCATAAATACTAGATGTAGTACTGCATCTACGTTCCTTGATATAATTTAATTATATCTGACTCCAGTATGTTTAGAGAGTCAGCTGCTTATGACATGGGTGTTTTCTGCTTTCTACACGTTATGGTTTGTACACTGTTTTTATTACGTTTGTATGGCATGTATACATCATGTGCCCCCTGTACGTATGTTTGCCATTTGGTTGATTTTTTAAAGTGCCTTTGTTGAACACAGCTTTTTTACTGTTATACATTCGTACAAACTTGACATAGAAGTGTTTTTACCTAATGTTATGTATTATGCACATTCACGCTCTTTGTTTGCACGATCTTCGAACTGTTAACTTCGACACTTCATATCTTAGCTGTGTACCTCACAGGCAGTTTTTTACTTTAGAATTCCAACACTACGTTCACTGTTTCATATATTTTCATTATGATAATCGTTTTTCGTGTACGATGAAAGGTATGGATTCTGATCATGTGATAGTAATTTTCTCGAAAAGAAACTCTATTTAGTAATCTTACTGGGTCCTCTGTTCAGTTTCGATGTCAGATTGCTGGCCAGATTGGCCAAGCGGTTCTAGGCGCTACAGTTTGGAACCGCGCGACTGCTACTGTCGCAGTTCTAATTCTGCCTTGGGCCTGGATGTCCTTAGGTTAGTTAGGTTTAAGTAGCTCTAAGGTCTAGGGGACTGATGATCTCAGAAGTTAAGTCCCATATTGCTCAGAGCCATTTGAACCATTTTGATGTTAGATTCCATTTCCTTCTGTTTGGTCTTTTACATAAATGGTAAATGACCAAAACCAGTCGTAATAAAAAGTAACCTCTCACTACACTTACCTCTCTGTGAAAGGAATTATTAGTTGAAGCCATAGTGTTCGCAGTTAAATTTTTCTGTTACCATAATCATACGACCTTAAAGCTTTTTAAAAAACTGGCTCAGAGCACTATGGGACTTAACATCTGACGTCATCAGTTCCCTAGACATACAACTATTTAAACCTAACTAACGTAAGGGCAGCACACACATCCATGCCCGAGGCAGGATTCGAACCTGTGACTGTAGCAGCAGCATGGTTCCAGACTAAAGCGCCTAGAACGGCTCGGCCACAACGGCCGGCCACTGTTATTCACATATGTATTCAACAATTCGTGTAAAATTACTTTTTGGATTAGTTTACAGTCTTAAAACTGCAGGTGTAGACTCCAAATTCAAGTTTCAAAGTAATTAATGAAATTGGTGTTTGTGTGCTTGGAGATGGTTTCGTTATCCATACTCTCTCCCCAAAATAGTTGTATTCCACAAATATATCTTAGTTTAAGTTTGTACTATTAGTCTTTGAAATTAGTTCGCTTTGAAAGGAAACATAGTTTCGGTAATGGCAATCGGATGTCCCTATTAGTGTTGGTTCTTGCGAGCACTGTAAAAAAAGTCTGGTACAAACATTTGCAACGATCAGAACTACATGTGGTTCAGTTAGATGATGCAGTGTCATGTTTAGTACTTCCAATGTGGATGGAACAATATTTTCAGATTAATACTACACGAGATTGTAGATGGCTGATGTAGAAATGTTTATTACTCTTCATGTAACATACAGCTATTACTTACTTTGCATGCTCCACAATTTTAAAATGTTATTGCTCACTTAACCGGCATCCTTAACAAAGGATGTGTTACATCTAGCTGATTATCCTGAAGGATGTATATTATACCTTCTCTTACAGGTGCTTACAATGTCGATTGACTTGTATATTGTGTTAAGTGTATCTTCGGCAGAAGTTTGAACAGCTAACTATATCTTGATTCTCTGTTGTTACTAGATCAGTTATGGTTTTCACACTACAGAGTGTGGTTCTGAAGTAAAAGGACAGAATTTAAATCATAAAATTTTATTGTCTACTGTTCTTCACATTGTTAAATGCTCTTCTGTTGCTGTTTGATATAATGCGTACTATTATGCATTTATTGTTATACAGGGTGTTACAAAAAGGTACGGCCAAATTTTCAGGAAACATTCCTCACACACAAATAAAGGGAAGATGGTGTTATGTCGACATGTGTCCAGAAACGCTTAATTTCCATGTAAGAGCTCATTTTAGTTTCGCCATTATGTATTGATTCACCGCCATGATTTCATACGGGATACTACATGTGCTGCTAGAACATGTGCCTTTACAAGCACGACACAACATGTGGTTCATGCACAATGGAGCTCCTGCACATTTCAGTAGAAGTGTTCGTACGCTTCTCAACAACAGATTCAGTTACCGATGGATTGGTAGAGGCGGACCAATTCCATGGCCTCCACGCTCTCCTGACCTCAACCCTCTTGACTCTCATTTATGGGGGCATTTGAAAGCTCTGGTCTACGCAACTCCGCCAAATGTAGAGACTCTTCGTGCTCGCATTGTGGACGTCTGTGATACAATACGCCATTCTCCAGAGCTGCATCAGAGCATCAGGGATTCCATGCGATGGAGGGTGGATGCATGTTTCCTAGCTAACGGAAGATATTTTGAACATTTCCTGTAACAAAGTGTTTGAAGTCACGCTGGTACGTTCTGTTGCTGTGTTTCCATTCCATGATTAATGTGATTTGAAGAGAAGTAATAAAATGAGCTATAACATGGAAAGTAAGCGTTTCCAGACACAAAGAAAGTAAATATGTTACGTGGACATGTGTGTGAGGAATGTTTCCTGAAAGTTTGGCCATACCTTTTTGTTAACACCCTGTATATGTGGACTGATAATGTGTGCTCTACATTTTGGGGGACATCATACATACTGTTAACATATTTTTAAATAATAGCCAATAATGCTAACTGAAATTAAGCTTGTAAATTGGATTTTTTAAACATTTTAATTAGTAAAACCCATTACTTCCTCTATAAGTCTTATAGAAATACATGGGGACTTTCGAAAAAGAAATTTATTCTGTTCTATAATCTACATATTAAAAAGTCTATATATTTTGTCTTGGTTGAAGTCAGTCGTTATCTGAACATGTATGGGCTATCATCATGACAATAAATTCCACTGCAAAGTATTTCAACTGACAGACATATCAGCTCTCTTAAAGATTAGCTTTGTGCTGAACATGCAGTGTGTTATTGCTGTATGATGCTTTCCTATAGATACACAATAACTATCTAAGTTAGTATTTTAGACAAAGATTGTAACATTTCAGTGGAACAATTTCAATTTAATTATGAGGAATTTTAACTTCTGTACCAGATCAAACAATATGTGTAATTATTTCCACTATTATTAAAATGAGGAAAATACTTTCTTGCCAAGCAGCTTTAATTATTAGCTAAGGAGTGACCTGTGTGTACCAGTTAAACAGTTTTCAATGTCTCATTGAATGGTACATGTAACAAATCTCTATGAAGTGTCCACATGTAAAAATTATATTTATTCAGTAAGTGCTGTTCCTGTTAAAAGCACTTTCCTGTCAGTGCATAGAAAATAATGTTTATTACTTACGGTTTGCTTGCATGTATTGAGTGTACTATGCATTAAGTAACAATTCACAAATCTTCCTTCTCTTTGTGTCAAATAGCCTTAGATGACCTAGCGCTCTGACACCACTTCCACTAACTTTGACTTTTGGTTTCCTTTCCTGTCGGCCTCTCTTGGTCAACTCTTGATTTTTCGACCCCAACGGTATTAGGTTGCGAGCCCGAGGGTGTCCCTCATTCTCTTTCTCTAATCTTACATTCCATATGGAGGAGAGCCTCCATAGATGTGAAGTCAGCCCTGCTAGGAATGCAAACCTGTAAGACAAAATGTCGCCCTCCAAACTGAGGGTAATATGACAATACTGGTAATCTGTGCTAGAATCGTAGTACTCACAAGCTTCAGAACAAGCCCCAGATATGAAGGTTGATGAAAAGATGGCGAGATCATACCATAATGGGTGTGTAGACATCATGCACCCTCTACTACTCTCATTTGGGAACAATGTGGCCTGTGGTTGATGACGTCCCTCTGTATCAAAACTGAAGGAGTTGAGACATAAACCACATAAAATGGTAACAGTTGCTGCATTTGTATCATCGCCAAAAGAAGTAAATGAGAATAATGGTAACCCCCTCCTGGAGCCATTACTAGAGGGACAATCCTAGAGAGAAGCTTAGCACTTCAACACTGCACCGAGAGAAATCAACAAATGAGACAGATGAGGTTGGTGTTCCAAAATTACTGAGACGTTATGCACTGGGTTGGTCATTAATGAAGGATAGAACTAAAGTTATGTTGCTGGTGCGAAATGTGAAGACTGAAGTGAAAGTGCTTCCTCAATTTCAGCAACAGTGCCCCACAATGTTTCGACAGTTTACTTCAACCTAAAACAGTTCATTGCACAGCATCTCAAAAAATGTAATGTTCCCGATTGTCAGTCATCCCAGATCTAACGGATGTCTGCACTAATAGTCTTCATTTGGAACCTGGTGACCACTACTAGGAGAAATACGACAGTTACTGAAGAAGACGGTTCTGCATCTTTAACAGGAAGATGACATGATGTACAGTCAGCTTGATAAGGGGCCTGAAGAATCTTCACCTGCTGTTTTCTATTTGGAAGAGGGACATAAGATGCCTGTAGGCCAACATCATTCCACAAAACTTAAAATTCTGACAAATAAGCTCTACCTGCCAACCAGCCAGCACGTTTCTTCCTGTTGTGTACTTGTCTCACCTTTGCTGGAAAGTCCAGCATAAGAGCCAAGAAACCAATATACACAGAGCAGTTGACAACGACTGCCTGTGGCTACATGTTGTGAGATTCTGACATGCTTGTACCTCAGTCACTCGGAACACATCGTTGCATCTCAGAATCTTCAGCTGAATGCAATTTTAAATACCAGTGCACTGCTACTTTCGTCTGGCGTGGAAGTGGACAGCTTAGAATGAATAAAGTGCGAGATGCCAATCTTAGTAGATGTACCATCCCGATGTTTCACGAACCAATTTGTGAGATGTGGTAGTACTGTGGGTGATCTATAAAATGCCAAAGGACAGTGGTAACTCTATGGGTCGCTGTTCCTAAGTTGGCCTGTCTCTGGCTTTACATCAGAACATTTCTTGAGGGAGATAGGATAACCGGAAGAGTGCAATGTGCTACGTGGCACAAGAAACTGCCACCTGTTCTCCAATATCTGTGTTGACTTCGCACTGAACTACAGCAACAAAGAAGACCATCCAGAACTTGGGATATAAGGTAACAAGGTACAAAGAAACATGTTATTGTGAGGAGAAAATTGTGTCCCAGTCACTTCTGTTAACCTGGCTTCAGTGTAACATCAGCCACAGTTCCCACAGGTGTGATGCGCTGTTGCAACATTAGTTCTGACGAGGAGTAGTACACAAGTATCTCATGAGCAAGGGCAGTATTGGAAAAAAGAGCCTGTTGGTTGTTTCACTTCATGTATTCTTCACAAGCTGTTTATGTATGTGCCTCGCCTGCAGAGTTGCTATTACCTTTTTTCTTATTCATTGTATTTAATCATACAATACAGTTAAATAAATGTTAGCTGAGCATTATTCTCTACATCTGTTCTGCACCACGTAGGAAATGGTTAACATTTCAAGAAAGATGACTTCGTTGTGTGTAATGTGCATATTAAAATGAATGCACTGGATAAGTGAGGTAAATTGGCATCTATAAGATAACAAAACCCATGAATATTTTGCAAATAATTAGTGGCAGAATTCCATGATTTATGAATTAAATGTACTGAAAGTAATTTAGCACCATTTTGGCTATTTACTTATGAGCAATAAACTGTTCAGCGTTTTTGACTATATAACATGTTCAGTGCTGATAAAAACATTAATAGAACAACGTTTAACAGCTTGGTATCGTCCTTTTACTACAAAATACATCTATATTTACTGTGCAGCTACCTTGGTGTGTTTATTTCGCACCGAAAGGGGTTTTATGCAGTCTGTGCAGCAGAACTTTGGTTTTTGTGTGTGTGTGTGTACTTTCTGTTACTGTGTCTTTCATTGTCATATTTGGGTGGCCAATGATAAACTTAACAGACGACAGCGCTAGTGGAATAATGACGTTTCTTTAATACAGTAATTTATATGAATTTAGAGCGCCTGTGTAATACTTCATTGTAACGTGATAATTAAGAGACTTGGATAAAATTCGTTATTGCAGTTATCTGCTCATTTTTTAGTTACAAAAATTGTATCCTGGAATGTGAACATCCACCGTAATACACTCGTTTGTTTTAGCACTACAGTCAAGAGACTTGTCATAATGCCAAGCTATACAAGAACTGACGACTTGCAGTTTTGAGTGTATACATCAGTTACATTGAAGTATACTATGAACAGCTTCTCATAAATTGAGACTGCCAATTTAGATGTTGCATCTGTTCAGTAAGGATGTCTTACTGCTCATTGTTTTATGCACTGCAGGTGATGTGAATTAACTTTGTCTCCTCGCCACCACAAACAAGATACAAAATCTGCAGTTTGCTCTCGCTGTTGTCCGTGTCCAGTGTGTTTCACAATTCCTAACACAGGCCTTCATGGTTTGTAGAGGAGACTTTGTACATTTCTGGACATGAGCTCATTACCAAAACTTCGTCTACTAAGCTTTCTATCAAAAAGTGTAACAGGAAACGTGAAATGCCCTGCATTTATTAGTGATCAGATTGATGGCAGATGCTTTGCACAGTTTATTGAGCGTCAGTATGAAAGTGTCTTATATATCTAGTTTTGCAGCATCTGCTACTATGTAGCAAGTGGAATTACGTCCAATTATTACACACAAAATTATGAAGTTAACGTCTAATTGCTATGTTTCTTCCAGTGTTACCAGTTGGGGTCTTTGGAAGTTCATTGTTCATTGGAAAGTTAACATAGCTAACGTAATGAACTAAGTTTGGAGAGTTGTAAATGATGGGGTTTTTGTTGGAGAGAAATTTGGCGGTGAATAAACTTCCTTCCACTTCACAAGCTTTCCTTCAATCTTCCTTAATGAACATCAGTGTGCAGTAATAGAAATACCTTGTTATTCTATGATGCCCATAAAATTCTCTGGTAATATTTCTACAATGAAACCTGGACAAAGTCTGTAAAATTAATAGCAAAGTTCTCCATGCGAATTAAACCAATGACTTTACGGCTTATGGATGTGAACAATACAATTAGTTTCTTCACAGTAGTATGAACACTCTGATAATATTTAAGAACGAAGTGATGAATTATGCAAATACTGGTTTGCAAGACACTTTAATTCTCTCATAAAGAACAAAGAAGTTTGTTAAAAGTTACTATGTGGGGTTATGTAATTTTGAATGTAAAAGACACAGGTCTTAAAAATGTACCAGTGTAACTTGAATTTCTAAAGATTCCCACGCATGAGAGTAGAGGACTCATCGCTCTGTAATTTGTGTTAATTGATTTGAAACATGTAAAAACGAAATGTTCTGGACAGTTTTGAAGTTGAGTGTCAAGTTTGGAAGTTGGTAAGCGCTCTTTCGCCAACAATGAATTGATAAAGTCCAGGTATACGCACACAATCTACGGGGAGTCGAAAAGCACTTGGTTCCTCAAGTTACTAACTATTTGTGTTATTCCGTTGAACTTCCACTATATTACACATCTAAATGAGTAAATTATGGCTTTATGAATGTCTGAATTTGGTCAATTATGTGAGATAATAATTATAAAATTTCTGTTGTCCTTGGAAGCTATAATGTAGGCAACCTGAAATTAATAACCATCCCAGAGCCCGGTACCAGTGTCGCCATCTTAGTGACAACCAGGGACATGGAAGACATGATTGAATACCAGTTACAGGAACAATTGTTATAATCGTTGTAACCAAAGTGCTCACATAACAAGAAGGCAAAGTCAGATTTACAGTATGCTCTGACTGCCTGCATAGTGACTTTAACATATTGAACCTTGAGTTACTGGCACTGCGTTTTCACTTGTTACTTCAATGTTTTTATTAGACCAGCTACTGGCTACAGATGTCTACCCCCCCCCCCCCCTCCCCAGTCAAATGTATGTATTCATTCATGTAATAGGTTGTCACCCCTACACTGACATTTTTGTAGTATACCAGCAGTTTAAAAATGCTCCCCTGAGAACAAACAGGTGAAAATGTTTCTCTGTAAAAGAATGACAGAAAAGTGGGGAACCAGCTGCACAGTCTCATTTTCGTTTCTTCATCAAACATTTTGGCGCATGAACGTACGCTGTTGTAACATGGAACATTGCACATCTTTTATCCCATCTCTCTGAGTTAAGTATTCATACTCCACTAAAATGGGGAACAAAAAGATGGCTATAGGGGTGTGGAAAACATGAAAATAATTCCCCCTACCACCCCCCCCTACCCCCCACCGTGACGATGCCTGGAAAAATCTAGGCTCCACTCACTCTCAGCAGCGGTCTCCACCAGTTATCTCTACCACTGCCACTGTCGCCTCTGTTCCACAGTGTCTCTCTGCTACTCTCTCAATGCAAAAACGCGAATATGTTCTTCCTTAATTCAGTTCCATGCAGTCAGACCCAAAGGACAGCATGTGGCTAAAAGTTACCTTCCCACTATGTCCAGTCGATACTCGACTCGTCTCAGGAATATAGTACTATTTCTAGGATCAATATTTTTTATAGCTGAATCCTTAATGGTCTCGACATTCACCTCGACCAAAACAGATTCATTGGGCTGTAGGACAGGTTCCCTGCATAGATCATGGAGCTGATCTCTATTCGATATGAAGGGTTCCCATTGAGAAACTCAGTTGCAGGACTGGTCTTCCACCCACAGTAACAACTTGACCAGTATATTGACCCTGTCGACGAGTGCTAATGAACAGGCTTCTGTGGTGTTTGCAATCATAGAACTTGTGAAATCAACAGATTAAATCTGGTTCCTTACTGTGTCATCTGTTTTTCAGTGAATTACCAAAGAACGAAGATCTGATCTACTGTTCAGAACCTTGGCTCTCTGAATTCATCAATTACTAATTTTCAAGAGTTGAGTTCTCTATACGAGCAGCTGGACAAGATGACGTATCTTAGACAAATGTGTGTTATTGTTGAGTGGCCCTCCTTAGTCAATCATCCTCGTTTATGGACTGCATAGATTAGCAGCGTTTTCCTTTCTGGTATTTCTTCTTTGGTCCATACAATTATCTGCTGGTGTAGTCTGCTGCAAGTAAGTTTCTCACGTCCAGTCTGGATCAATTTGGCTTGTATTCTGTTTTCACCTGGGCTTCCCTTCTTAAGCTATTTGATTCGTTTGGAAATCATGCTGTGTGCATTGGGAAAGGGGGGGAGGGAGGAGGGACGACAGTGGTGTGGGTCAGCCGTAGTTAGAATGGAAATAGAATCCTACTTTGGTTTCATTACAATTGGAGATGGTAGAAGTACTCCTTCCATCTTCTGGCGATTTCAGTCGTTTGCAACTATTTTACATCTTCGACAATATCCTTTGTAGCCTGTGAACGTTCTAAGCGTTACTGTGACACTGTCTGCTCTCGCCTGTTTCTGCATCCACGATGATGTCCTTGATATACTTCCTCTTCGCTCTTCTCAGTGTTGTCAGGGTAGCTCCTGAAGCCACCTCAAATTGTTCTTAATTCTGCACAAGATTTGTCTCCAGCAAACCCCTTCTCATGGTTTTCGGTCTCTGTTCAGAAGGAATTAAAGCTTGTAAATCATTACACACATAGAACTGGTCACGTTATTGTTAAACTCCAACAACAGCGAAAAATACTCCACCAACAACACCAACTCCATCAAACAACTCAAAAAAAGCACTTCGAACTTTATCTCAACGAGCAATGCATCTGAATGATTCACAGCTCTTCCTTTCGTCTGTCGCAGCCGTCAGCCTGATCACGTGACTCGCCAGCAGCGCCTCTCGTGGCGCCTCAACCAATGTCCGTCCGACAAATTGGTTGTGTGTCGGTGTTTTGACCGACCGACCAACTTTCACTGTCGGGCGCGACGCACCACTGGATAGCCGACCCAACAGATTGTGTCGAGTGTGCGTGATCGTGCCAACCACCCGACTAAAATTCATGTTTTGTCACAGCCGACGGAATTAAATAGTATTCTAATATACATGTCGACGTCCGAGGAGAAGATACTTTAAGGACTGAGTTTTTAAAGAAATTTAAAGACTGCTGATGTATTTGCGGCACATCGTGCGAGGAGTATTAACAATAGAGATGCAAGAAATGAGGCACCTGTTTCATTTTTTAACGAATACATATTGGTTTCTCTTTATGCAACACGAGGTTAGGTCTGTCGACCTTCTTTCTCTTTTTAGGTTTTATTTCCGATACTTATCGGAAATGAAATCTAAAACTGAAGTATCGACATTCCATGGACGTTAATTCATAAAATGTACTTGCTTCACTGTTGTAAGTACTGAAAAATTCCAGCCTATATGCATGCCATGTGCCATGTAGTTTTTTTCAGTTCTAACAGTCGCTAAATGCTTCATTTCTTATTCATCTGTTGTATTTATTAGATGATGCGCGCCTCCACCATGTGTAATCTTTCTTCTTCGAATATGGGTCTCGGAAATTTACAGGTAATCTTGTTGTGCTACATCCACAAATAAATCAATAATGTTTTCACGAATGACTTTTGTTTTATTTATTTTGCTTTACCACGATGTATTTTCTCAGTCAACTATAAATCACGTTGAACATTTCAGGAACAACTTTAGTTAATAATTGTGGCAGCAGAAGAACACTGAATCTTACGTCTCCTGCCATTGGCGACAAATCGTAATATACGTAGCTAACAGTCTCTCCTCGAAGTTTACAACCTCTGTCAGGACTGCAGTATTTTCGCTTAAGAATGGTTTTATGATGTTCAGCTGTTTCGTAATGCACGATTCACCCGTTTTTGCTTTTGTGAAAAACCGAGCGGGATCCCATAGGGCAAACACAATGAACTAAACATAAAATAAAGAAACTACGACAGCAGGCCCGCATTGTAATCACAGAGTTTAGTCGGTCGGGACGTGTGTAGGCTGTCATGGAATTGGTCGTCTGTCAGCCAGTAAATTGGTGGGTGTGCAGGGGTGTTATATACGCCCTAATTAACGCAAATAAAGTTCGTTTATACTCAAACTAATGACAAATGCGACTTCCCTGCTTTCCGACGCTGAGCTGCCTCTACTTCCTTTGCCTCGTCTGACGATAGCCAACACAGCCGGATAAATGTTTTCGCTATGGCACCAATTTTAATTACTTGCTGATGAACAAAAGAATCGTTCGCAAAGTATGGCACACAGGTTTTTAGTGACACCACATTCCGTGTGCAAATTGTGGTATCCATAGATATAGGCAAATATTAACTCCTATTTCGTAGCTGGAGGAGTAGCAGGTTAAAGTTTAACGTCCTGTTGACAACGAGGAGGAGCATATTCATGGAAGGATGGAGTAGGAAATCGGCCATGCCCTTTCAAGAGAACCAACATGGCATTCGCAGTAAATAGTTAAGGGAAATTACAGAAAACCTATACTTACCTGACCGGACGCAGGTTTGCACTGTCAACCTCCCGAATACGAGTACATTTTGCTAACTACTGCGTTACCTTGCTCGATAATTTCATAGTAGTTTCGAGGAACGATCCTGAGCTTACAAACAAACCTTAACGAGAAATCGTGGTCAGCCGCTCAAGCGATCTTCCCTCAAGCATTGCCAGTAACTTCCCATTGGATGTCGCCAGTGATCTGTCGTAATTTTCGCATCGATATACTACATAATTGGTAAGGTATAGTATTGAAACACTTAAGTAAGAAACTTGTTACGAGATGTCGGAATCTGCTGCTTCGAAATCTAGTTTTTCGAGCTCTTTCTATCATTCAGTTACGAGGCCAGGTATCACTGTCTCTCCATCCTGATAGTAGTAACTTTCAGAGAATTCTGTGGTGAGAATCACCGTGTGAGCTGATACAAGAATATGGATTGTCCACAGCCACTTATGGAACTGCTCCTGCTGCCTTTATTGCGACTACATGTCTCCAACAGTTAGGCTTCGAAAATCAAGACAAGTTTTCAGTGGCAGCCTAAACTTCGTTGATTAGTTTCTATGTGGGCGACTTCATAGGCGAGTCAGATATGGAATCTGAAACTCAGAAACCCAGGTGACTCAGCTATCAGCTTCTGGATGGTTTCTACTGAGGAAATGGAACTCCAGTAGCCACAAGGTTGTGGAACAAATTCCAGTGCAGCACACAGAAACGTTTGTACCTTGTAATCTCATTGATGGAGAAGTAATAAAAACATTAGGAATCTTACGGTACCACAGCTCTTATCCTTTCCAGTGCCACTCGAAGCTGAAGAATCATCGGTGCTCAAAGATCGCCTGTCTACAACAGCATTCATTTTTGAGCAACTAGGCCTTTTTGACCCATTAGTCACAAGATGGAACTGTTCTTGCAGCGCTTATGTCAACTAAGCCTTGACTTGTATTAAGTCCTTCTATCCAACCTAGCTGATGAATGGAATGTCCTTTATATGTAACTGCCTTAACGAACTGATATTTTTATTAGCAGGCATGTCATTCCCTGTCCTCAATACATTAAATTCGAAATTCCATGTTTCTGTGATGTTTCACAGTTGGCATATGATGCCTGTGTATACATCATATGTGTTCTTCCCAACAACAAGATAGTAGTTTCATTGGCTGTGGCCGAATCTCGTTTAGCCCCTGTCACAGAACTATCTGTTCTGTGACTGGAATTATGAGATGCTTTTCGTCTTGCTCGGCTCATTCATAATTTGGCCAGTGACTTAGACATTGTAAACAGTAGTGATATCCATATTTGGACGGATTCTCCAATAGTTCTCAGCTGGCTGCAACGTAGTCTCACAGGAAAACCTTTGTTGTCAACAGAGTCTCTGAAATTCAGGAAATGAGTTGTTTCCAACTGGAGACACATCAAATCAGAAGACACTCCCACTGATTGCTTATCACGTGGCATCAGCGCAGCACATATGGATTCACTTTTGCAGTGGTGCTCTGCCCCATCATGGCTATTCAGTAGTGACCTGGACTACAGCACTTTTCCTTCACTTGTGATAGGAGATGCGCCAGAAAGGGGTGTAGGTGTCTTTGATGTCTGTTATTGAGCTTAATGCTGAATCGTAGTGTAAGTATTCCCCTTTAAAGGAAACTCAAAGGATTTTGGCTTATGCACTAAGGTTTGTTAACAATATAAGGCGGCAACAAACAGAGGATAACTGGGCCACTCACCCCACAGGAATACCAAAACGCTATCAAAAGAGCTTTTGGCATAGTTGGTGATTGCGCTCGTGAGATCGCTTTGTTGAAGGCCAGTTACGCGGTTATAAGGCATATGACAGGAACCGTAGCGTCTATATCAGTGTCAGGTGGTGTTCATGTTTGTCCTAAACTCTCTAGTGAACCTGTGCCCTTTCAAATTCCTCTTCCCCCTGTGGGTCCAGGGCAAGAATAGGCCAACGGTATTCCTGCCCGTCCTAAGTGGCGACTAAAAAGAGTCCCTCTCCCTCAAGAGGGTAGATTGAGCCTGCATCCAGAAACGGTTCCACTACTTATATTTGTGGTCATTTGGTTTTTCACTTATTATGGTTTCTTCCTTCCTTTGGTTCCTTTCATTATCCTCCTCCCTCTTACTGTCTTCCCTCCTTCTCCTTCCCCCTCTTCCTCCTCCGTCCCCCTCTTCCTCCCCCCTCTTCCTTCCTCCTCTGCCTTCTCCCCCGCCCCTTCCTCCTCAGCCTTCTCCCTCGACATTCCTTCCTCCTCCACCTTACCCCATCCTTCCCCCCTACTTTTCCCTCCTTCCACCCCTGCACCCTTCCCCCATCCTTCCCCCCTCCGCCCCCTCCTCTGTTCCCCCCTCCCCCTCCTCCTTTCCCCCCTCCCCCTCATTTCCCCACTCCTTCCCCACTCCTCCTCATGCTCATCCTCCTTCCCCCTCCACCTCCTCCTCCTCCTCCTCCTCCTCCTCCTCCTCCTCCTCCTCCTCCTCCTCCTCCTCCACTTCCTCCTTCCCCCCTCCCCCCTCCCCCTCCTCCTCTTCCTACTGATCCTCTTCCTTCCCCCCTCCTTCTCCGCTCCTTCTCCTGCTCCTCCTTCCCTGGCCTCCGCCTCGGCGTTTGAGACAGTCTGCCCTCTCTCTCCCTCTCTCCCTACATTTTCCTCTCCTTCTTTCCTCCCTGTGTGCCTGAAGGCCGACCCACACGTTCACACGCGTATTCGGTGACGGGCTAACGCGTAATTCACCGCGCTGGGTAGACAAGTAAGGCACGCACATACCCCCTGGTATAGGCCGGGCCCAGGGAAACCTTCCGACCATGCCTATTGTTCCCTCTGTCCGTTTCTTGGGAGGTGTGACATGAGGTGGGAGTGCCCTTTGAGAGGGTCCCCACAAGGAAGGAACGCGCCATTGGAGACGTTGGCAATCATAAGGGGATTACTCCGCAATGGATATCTCTTCTTCTCTCTCGACTTCAGTCAAAAAACGGAAACTTGACCAGCCACCAGTTACAAAAGTACTACCGCCTGCCACAAAGTTCCTTGTAATTTCTAGATCTGTGGATGGACAAGATTTTTCTTCTTTCAACCCTTTAGTTGTCCAGAAGAGCGTAGATGCCAAAGCTGGATGTGTAAAATCACGTACCAGGATGCGTAGCGGTACCCTGTTACTAGAAACTGAGAGCACCTTCCAGGCACAAAAACTGCTTCGGGCCACACTCCTAAACGTTCCCTGTCTGGGTGGAGGCTCACCGCACTTTAAATTCGTCTCATGGTGTGGTATACACTAGATCGATGGACTGACTGACGAGGAGATTCAGTATTTCCTCGCTGAGCAGGGCATGACGGCTGTCCATAGGGTCATGGAAAAGGTCAACAATGACCTTGTACCAACCCGAACACTTTTCTTGACCATTGATAGTGTTCAACAGCTGCTGTGCATCAGAGCGGGCTACGAGGTTATTTCTTTTCGCCCCAAAGTCCCGACACCTACGCGCTGCTACCAGTGTAAGCGTTTTAATCACACTCGCCAGTCTTGTTTTAACGCGGCTAAATGTCAATTGTGGCAGGGATGTCCATGAGGGTGACCGTCCACCTCCATCTCATCATTCTGTGAACTGTCAAGAGTGACCATGCAGCATCCTCCCACGACTGTCCCATCTACAAGGAAGAACGCTGTATACAGGAAATTCGGGTCAAAGAGAAACTATCCACCTCAGCTCCTCGCAAGCTATTTGCTATTAGGAAGCCCACGCTGCTGCCAGCGGGGAAATATAGTACCGTCCTCGCCGCTCCTCGGACTACCAGGGAGTTATCGATGCAGACACGCGATCTGATCTTAAGCACTACGGTCGTCCGTTCGGCCAGTGCTAAGACCGCCCGGTCGACGTCTCCTCTTCCTCCCGTCACCCCTCAGACACAAGCACCTTCATCAGCTTCTGCCAAGACGAAAACCCAGAAGTCAGATGCACGGGCCTTCAAGAAGGAACCGTCCAGTGCAGACTTCCTACGAACCTCGAACTCCCAGCTATCGACCAGTACTACCACTAAACGACCTTCCAAGAAGGCTCATAGGAAGCAATGTTCTCCTTCTCCGCCACGGCGCATTTCTTTTCCTGCTGCACCCAGCGGTTGCCGCTCCAAGCCGTCATCCGTTTCCCCTGGCCGCACCGCTGGTAGCCCAACATCTGGCCGTTCACCGTTGGAGGAAGCTCCCCCTCCCGGCCATCTTAACAAGATGGCCGATGAACCTATTGAACCAATGGACAATGACAATCCGCCTATTGATAGCGGCGGCAGTGCTCGCTCAAAGCCAGGCCCTCAGCGGCCTTTGAGGTGACCCCCTTCTTGCATCTTGTTTTTCTTCTCATGATTGCACTTACTCACTGGAATATTCGCGGCATTCGCTCCAACCGAGAGGACTTACAGGTGCTGCTCCACTTGCACTGTCCGCTCGTCATAGCTCTCCAGGAAATGAATCGATCAAATTGCCTTGGCACACTATATCCTGTGCGTTTTTGACCTACCCACTGCTGCAGGTATTTCAGCTCATGGAGTGGTTATGTTGCTGGTCCAGGATGATATTTACTACGATCCCATCACATTGAACACGGGCCTGCAGGCAGTTGCCGTCCGAATTACTCTCCCCACTTTCACTTTTTCCGTTTGTACCGTTTACACTCATTCGTCATCTGCTGCTACTGGGGCAGACATGATGCAAATTATTGCTCAGCTGCCTGCACCATTTTTGTTAACTGGAGACTTCTATGCTCACCATCCTCTTTGGGGCTCTCCAGCATCCTGTCCGAGGGGCTCTCTTTTAGCAGACGTTTTGAACCAGCTCAATCTTGTCAGCCTCAATACTGCCGCCCCTACTTTTCTTTTGGACACAACTCACACCTATCCCCATTTATTCCTCTATATGTACTACCCAACTTGCACGCTGTTTTGAGTGGTATGCACTTTCTGCTACATATTAGAGTGACCACTTCCCTTGTGTTATCCATCTCCTGCATCATACCCCATCTACATGCTCAACTAGTTGGCACATCTCCAAAGCAGACTGGGGGCTCTTCTCTTCCAGGGCGACCTTCCAGGATCAAACCTTCGCAAGCTGCGATAGTCAGGTCGCACACCTCACGGAAGTCATTCTCACTGCTGCTGTATATTCCATTCCTCACACTGCTTCTTCTCCACGTCGCGCACCGGTCCCTTGGTGGACCACAGCAGGTAGATACGCTATACGTGCTCGTCGACATGCTTTACGCACCTTTAAACGCCACCATACGATGGCGAATTGTATTAATTATAAACGATTACGTGCACAGTGTCGTCGTGTTATTAAAGAAAGCAAGAAAGACAGCTGGGCTGCTTTCACAAGCTCTTTACAGTTTTACTTCTTCTGTTGTCTGGGGTAGCCTGCGCCGGCTATCTAGCACTAAGGTCCACTCACCAGCATCTCGCTTGACGGTCGCGAATGACGTCCTTGTGGCCCCTAAGGATGTCGGCAATGCCTTTGGCCGATTTATTGCTGAGGTTTCGAGAACTGCTCATTACCACCCTGCCTTCCTCCCCCGAAAACAGGCAGAGGAGCCTAGGCCACCTAACTTCCGCTCCTCGAATCGTGAAAGTTACAATGCCACATTCACCATGCGGGAACTCGAAAATGCACTTGCCCGGTCACGGTCCTCCGCTCCAAGACCTGATTCTATTCATATTCCGATGCTGAAGAACCTTTATCTTGTGGGTAAAGGTTTCCTTCTTCGTACTTATAATCCCATCTGGATTGAGGGTGGTGTTCCCACATGCTGGCGCTAATCTATTGCCACAATTCCTACGCCTGGAACGGACAAGCACTTGCCTTCCAGTTATCGACCCATCTCGCTTACCAGCTGTGTCTGTAAGGTGATGAAGCGAATGGATAACTCTCGTTTGGTTTGGCTGCTCGAATCTCGACACCTACTTACCAATGTATAATGTGTATTTCGTAGGCGCCGCTCTGCTGTTGACCATCTGGTTACCTTGTCGAACTTCGTTATGAATAACCTCTTGCACAAGCGCCTGACCACGGATGAGTTCTTTGATTTGGAGAAAGCTTACGACACCTGTTGGAGGGCGGGCATTCTCCGCACCATATTTTATTCATGCATTTTTAATCGATGGACAGTTCAGGGTACGTGTGGGTTCTGTCATGTCCGTCGCCTTTCGCTAGGAGAATGGGGTGCCACAGGGCTCAGTTTTGAGCGTCGGTCTCTTCGCCATAGCGATCAATCCAATAATGGATTGCCTCCCAGCTGATGTATCAGGCTCCCTTTTCGTGGACGATTTTACCATTTACTGCAGCTCGCAGCTTACATGTTTCCTGGACCGCTGTCTTTAGCGTTCTCTTGACCGTCTTTACTCCAGGAGTGTCGCCGAGAAGACGGTCTGTATTAACTTCTGGCGCTACAAAGAGTTTCTCCCACCATCCTTACGAGTCGGTAGCATTGCTCTCCCATTTGTGGAGGCAACAAAATTTTTAGGTGTTACATTTGACAGGAAACTCCTCCGTGTTCTCAGTGCTATGTCGTAGGGAGCGGATCGAACCGTCCAACTTCGCATATATCGGTCGATCGTCCGCTCCAAGCTGGATTATTGCGAGCTTCGGATACTCCTCTGCACGGCCGTCTATCTTACGCCGCCTCAATTCCATACAACATCGGTGTTGACGTCTTGCGATAGGAACGTTTTATACTAGTCCCATCGAGAGTCTCATGCTGAAGCCGGTGAATTGTCACTAACCTACCTGCGCGATTTGTCGTTATGCCTGTCGGCTACTATCAATGCTGGACCGCCCGTCTTATAGGTCCTTATTTTGACGACACTCTCGACCGTCTATACGGGTTGTATGTCTCTGCCCTGATACCCCCTGGAGTACGCTTTCGTTGCCTCCTTCAGCAACTTAAATATACACTCCCTGCAACCTTTAGAATGGGCGAGAGCCAAACGCCACCTTGGCTCCAGATTCAGGTTCGCGTTCACCTTGGCCTCAGCTCGTTCCCAAAGGAGGTATCCCCAGCTTCGGTATACCGCTCCCGTTTTGTCGAACTTCGTTTGAAGTTCTTTAATATGACCTTCATTTATACAGATGGCTCTAAGACCAATGACGGTATCGGGTGTTCTTTTATTGTCAGGGCACACAGTTTCAAATACCGGCTCCATAGCCATTGTTCGCTCTTAGCAACTGAGCTATTTCCTCTCTGTTCTTTACATCTGCCGCCACCGACAATCTGCTTATGTCATCTGCTCCGATTCCCTGAGCGCTATCCACAGCCTCAGTGATCCATATCCGGTTTACCTTTTTGTGCACCGGGTCCAACGCTCTCTTCAGTAGCTGGTGGACGACGGTTCTCCGGTTAGCTTTGTGGGTTCCTGGCCATGTCGGTATCCCTGGGAACGAAGCTGCAGATGCCGTGGCCAAGGCTGTGGTCCTCCAGCCTCAGACAGCTTCTTGTTGTGTCCCTTCATCAGATTGTAGCAGGGTCATTTGACAGCGCATTTTGTCACTGTGTCATGCCGATTGGGCTGTACTTAGGGACAACAAGCTTCCGCCCTTGAAACCTCTTGCCGCGGCTTGGACGTCCTCTTCATGCCCTTCTCGGTGGGAAGAGGTCGTTTTGGCCCGGTTACGAATTGGACACTGCCTCTTCAGCCATCGCCATCTGCTGACGGTCCGCCACGTATTAAAGTTCCGTCCAAATTTTAATACACTGCGTGTTGATCTTCGCCTGCCATGTACTCTGGATGCCATTTTAGCGGATGACCCAGGAGCAGGTGCTCACGTTCTTCGTTTTGTCAACTTGACAAACCTGTCTGACATTTGATTATGCAGTTTTTTTTAATCCTCTGCCTGTCCGTCTTGTATAGTATTGTCCCTTTTAGTTGCTGTTTTAACCTTGTGCCTCGCGGAGCATTCCTAACTTAGTCTGGGCGCTAATTACAATTGCAGTTGTGCCCCCTAAAACCCCCCCAAAAAATCCCTCTTGAAGCTGTGGCTGTCAGAATATGGGCGACGCAGGAAATAACTGTGTGCAATGTATATCTTCCTCCAGATGGTGCAGTACACCTGATTGTATTAGGTGCACTGATTGATCAACTCCCTAAGCCTTTCCTACTTCTGGGAGATTTGAACGCCCATAACCCCTTGAGGTGGCAGTGTGCTTACTGGCAGAGTCAGAGACATCGAAACATTACTGTCTCAGTTCGACCTCTACCTCTTAAACACTGGGGCCGCTACACAATTCAATGTGGCTCGATGTAGTTACTCGGCCATTGATTTATCAATTTGCAGCCCAGGACCTCTCCCATCTATCCACTGGTGATCACTTAACGACAGAGTGAGGTCGCGCAGTGGCTAGCACACTGGACTGGCATTCGGGAGGACGAAGTCTCAATCCCGCGTCAGTCCATCCTGATTTAGGTTTTCCGTGATTTCCCTAAGTCACTCTAGGCAAATGCCGGGATGGATTCTTTGAAAGGCACTGCCGACTTCCTTCCCCGTCCTTCTGTAATCCGATGCTGAGAGAACATAACGGCCTGTATAGTAGTGACCACATCCCCATCTTCCTGTCACTGCCCCAGCATCAGGCATACAGACGCCTGCCCACATGGGCTTTAAACAAGGCAGACTGGGAAATTTTAACCTCTGATGTTACCGTTGACTCTCCCCCACATGGTAACACCGATCTTATGGTTGAGCAGGTGACAAAATTGTTTCTCTGCAGAAAAACGCGGTCCCTCGCTCTTCAGGGTGCCAGAGGTGTGAGGCAGTCCCTTGGTGGTCGCCAGAACTCTGTAAAGCAGTTAAGGAGCGTCGGTGAGCTCTACAGTGGCATAAGCAACATCCTTCCTGGAGCACCTCATTGCCTTTACAACAGCTCTGTGCCCTTGTTCGGCAACTTACCAAGTGATGGAAGCAGGAGTGTTTGGAGAGAGAAATCTCGACCACTGGGTGCCATGTGTCACCTTCGCAAGTCTGGGCAAAAATCAAGCGTCTTTTCGGGTACCAGACCCTAACAGGTGTTCAGTGTTAGGATAAATGGCGTATTGTTTACCGACGCAAACGCGATTGCCGAGCATTTTGCTCAAGTCTCTGTGTCGGAGGCCCACTCTTCCAGCCAAGCAAATCGCTGCGGCAGATTTAGAGATGGGCAGAGCTTCTTCTCTGAAATCGGATCACAACTGGTCAACCACCGGGAAGAACACTTTCTTTTTCATGACTCACCACTCTCACACAGTTAGTGAAAGGAAGTCACATCGCCTTTTTAATTCATGTCACTAACCCGGAATTTTTATCTGGTTTGATCCTAGTTCTAAAGAACTTAAAAATAGTAAAAATTGTTACTGCCCTATTAATGGTGAGATATTAAAGTTTTAAACATCGTCTGCTGTAAAAGTTACAAATGTTGCAAAATAATACTAAATGTTTATCAAGTGATACTTCTTATATCTTGCTACCTCAATTGGAAATGTACAGTATACAAATTACAACTGTAATTAGTGTGTCTGCTTTCATTTAGTCAGTATTACCATATGTGTATTCAAAAAGGAATTTATAAATAAAATCTGACCCTCTTCAGTCGATGTCTCTCCTCAGTGGATATTTGTCGTGCTTTTAAAAATATTCGTTAACAGGGCACTGATGTTGCTCCGATGCATAACGCTTTTGGAACAAATTGATACAGCGTCGGCCATTGTAATTTTCTTGTTTCTCACCAGTTTACGGGATCGCTGTTTCTAGGCAAATATCCCTCCGCTAAATATTTATCCGAGTCTACAATTGCCGCATTTTGCACGTGCCTTTCTTGGTTTCACCAAACTCATTCCAGGTTGCTCTGGCATTACAGTGGTAAATAGTTCAGAAATGAGCTATGTTCTTGTTGAACAACCAACGCTTACTTCTCTGCAATAGCCTTCATGCTGAAAATCCTTGTTTGAATCGGAGGTCCAGTAACGTAACTTTGCCTGACCAGTTCGTTCCTGGAGATAACGCCAAAGCACTCAGATAACCCTTTAAGGAAATTATAAACCAGTGACTCGTTCTTGAGGACATTCTTTCTGTCCTTCAGATTCCAATTGTCGTTCCATTAATCTTGGCAAGATTCTCGTTTTTGAATGTGACAGTTTTGAAGACAACTCTTTGGTCACCTGACTGAAACTTTCAAAATCAGTAAAGGCTGTTGCATTATCTCCCAGGATGTATCTTATAAGTTCAAGATGATAGATTTTTGACCGAAAACAGCGAGGCAAGAAACTGAATCGCAAATTGTCAATTTTCGTTTTTTTCACTGAATAGTCATTTAAGAGTGTCGCGTATCGTTTGGTGTTGAAATGAAACTAGTCATACTTCTACAAATGGCAGAACAAGTAGTGCATTTTACGCTGTATGTTGGTGAAACCAAATAAGTCACTGACTTTTTTCGTTTCAACAGATGCTGCTCGCTCCTGCGTACAGCCTGTTTTCCTTCAATAGTTGACATCCAATTCCTTTGTTGTGGCACTAATAGTCGCTGTTAATGCTCATTGCGCGACAGTTGGTTGTACTACCATGGCTCCAAAAGAAGAATAGTACTGCAAATTATGGAGGAAATAAGGTAAAGGCAATCTCTGTAATTGCTTTTGTACGAGCTATGTTCGAGGGAAAACAGTTAGAGAATCTTGCAGGTAAATATCACTCGTCCTTGTAACAACCGTAGGAAACTATAGATGTAAATGTCAATATTACCAGAAATATCATTCTTGTATTATTAATTTCCTTCCATCTGCAGAATTCAATGTAATGCCTCAATTGACGTAATTCAACGTAATATTTTGACGAAATTCCTTGATCTTTCTCTTTCACAAGTAATTGTTGTAAACCACTGACAACTCTTAATATCTATTAGAGTTGTTCACAGTCAACAAAGAGATGTAAATTAGAATAATGTTACTACGTAGCCAGTGTTTCATGCACCGGATCTGAGGACGGCCACGTTTGCTCGTTCTAACGCCATTAGCTTGCTGTGTCGCCTGGACGAAAACACTGTCATTTGCTATAAGACAAAAGCACATTCTGCGTAATGGTACTTTTTAGTACTGTACTGTTACTTAGTAATGAGTTTATTTATGATAAAAATAAAAAATGTAAATTATTTCAGATACATAACAAACATCAAACACACATGTTAATGTGGCAGGGGGGATGTTAAGGAGTGGTAATCTAATGGAAGTAAAGGAAACCAAGGAGAGATTTAGGTGACAGATATCGTCCAGTAGAGTGTTTCTTTACAATTGTGATTCTAAGATGTTGTACACATTCAAATTGTCCACAAGATGCACCAGGCACCCATTTTAATCTGAAGTTTAGTTGTCATTATGGCTGGAATGAAATATGAGCTACCAGATCCATTTGGAGGTTACAAACTGCCGTCGGGCCTGCCTGGTGAATGGAAGAGGAGAACAAAAAACAAGTTACTTTTTGTGGCCAGACATGAATAGTCAAGGTGAGACTACCTTCAGAAAGTATCAGACTTGGTTGTGAAGTTCTTATGTCGGATAATTTTGTTTGACAAGTAGTTCCTCAGGTGTGTTCCATACAATATGACCTTTTTTTCATGGTTCATTTGACTCTCTACTTGTGTATAGTATGAAATGTATTATGATACAGGAGTATACCAGATACAGGAAGTATGCATACAAGTAAAGCTGGGATTGCAGACCTAGTTATGTAGAATTGGGACAGACAAGGAAGCATGGTCTGTTGCCCAGTCTACATTAATGTACATTAAAATACGTATCACTAAATGAATCGTGAATCAGGTCGTAAGTATGACATCCATGTAAATGTATAATCTAACCTGCAGCCCAGTAATTCCATCAATTCTAAAAATTTAGAGCAGCCAACTAAAAGTCGGACACCAGAGAAACTGCATAACACAAAAAGAAAAAAAACATCCATTTGCAAAGTGAAGGTACGTAAAAATGCGGTAGGTTCACTACTTAGAAAACAAGAATCGGTGACATTCATCTGTAGGTTAAATTTTCTGTATCAGCCTAGTTACACACCAGGTTAATTACAGAAATAGGGAAAAGACGTGATGAATACTTTAAACACACAGGGGCATATACTGTAAAATGTTGGCCAGACAGAGCACCTTTAGAATATGATAAAAGTAATATGTGGAGAGTACCGAAGTCAGTCTAGTTTAAGGAACCTATCTTGAAGGCCTTCACCACATTAATGGAGGCATGCAGAACATTTTACAGAGCTCTAGGAGGTAGGGAGAGGTCCAATTTTAAATATATATAGTTACTGACAAACATGACTCGCTACTTAGAGAATAGGACAAATATACTGCAGTGAAGAAAAATAAGTAGGCATTAAAGAGCTATTTCGAAAACTAGCCACATAAAGAATGACATATACGTAACACACAAGATGGACATATTTTGCTCCATGTGTTTTATTGAGCTCAAATGACCCATCTTCTCACAGATGGTTGTCGGACCTTGGCTTTTCTGTACAGACTGTTTTATACGGACAATTGAGCAGTCGGCAGGTGATGTTTAAAGTGAGCGTCGTATCAAAAATCTAGATGCCAGTCATTGAATACTGGCCCCTATTGTGACTGGGCCAGAGGTGGGAAAACTTCAAACACATTGGGCGTGGGGCCTGAAGACAGCATAATATATCACCAAAACTGTTTCCTCAATAACAAAGCAATTTGGAAATGTAGATGGTTAAAAGGTGTTTGGTTTGACTTTTGTACATGGAGAGAAAAGTTGTTCATAAATTGTATGGATGCCACACAGCAGTTAAGTGCTGAAAGACGCATAAGGGGAATAGTGTTAAGGTAGGGAGAGAGGGCTGGAGCTTACCAACAATGCTATTCAGTCGGTACATTGAACAAAGAAGTTAAAAAAGATGAAAGGAAAACCTTGGCTATGAAATTGTCAGATGACACATGACTTGGAAGAGCAGTTGAACACAGTGGATAGTGTCTTTGAGAGATCATAAGATGAGCAAGAAAAGTGTAATCTAATGTAGTCTAATTAAATGAAGTGACTATGAGAGAATTACACATAAGGCAATATATTGTATAATAGGATGCCATATAAATGTGGTATTCTCCCGTGATCGTATTTTAGACAGCTGAATAAGATTTTAGGTATTCAACCTAAAAATTTACAGTAAAAGTTTTCTCTTATAAGATTTGTTGTACATGATCCAGAACAGTTCATGAGAAATACTGATGTTTTAGCAGTCTCCTGACTGGTTTGATTTGGCGTACTGTGAACTCCTCTATCCCAACTACATAACCTCACAGTATAACACCCAGTTATTTTCTGGACATATTCCAATCTCTGCCATCTACTGAAATTATTACCTCTGTAGCTCCCCAAAGTATGATGAAAGTTAATTGTTAGTGTCTTAACGCATGCCCTTTCAGTTTGTCCCTTCTTGCCACTGTTCCTGTGGTGAAACTCTTCATTTCTTACCACAGCAGTTCACTGAATTTTAGTCATTCCTCTGTAGAACCAGAGGCCAAATACTTAGAATTATATGAAAGTCAATTACACATTGTGATAAACCAGAAAAATAAATTTGTGTTCCAAAGGTAAAATTCCCCTCCCCAACTGCTTCACTCCCTCCTCCACTAGGAGTTTTAGGACTTCGTGTGCCTCCAGCATTATTGGATTACAGGTCTCCCAATAATTTATTCAACTCCTAATTTTCATTGCATCACCTATGTGTTCAAACTCTTCTTCTGTCATGTCATCAAACAGATCCTACCACACATAGAAGCCTTAATGCACTCTTACCACATGCCAGCTTAGTCCTCCGAGTTCAACAGTGGAATTACTTTCGCGTCATTTAACTTTGCCTCCTTTGCTTTCCTGTTTCAAACAAGTGACTTACTTCGCTGTATTTCTGTGATATATTGCACATTATTGTAGTTCCTTACTTTACGAATCAATTTCAGTATTTATTCTGTAACAAGAGTTCTTTTACAGTTACCTCGTGCATACATAAATTTGTCTGTCCAACTTCTGTGACTGACTAACAGTTATGGACTATTCTCTTACGCCTCGGTCTGCTCTTGGTCATTACTAACTTGTGACGTGAATGTATATCTGTTCCTGAGTATACCCTGCTATCCAATATCAGATTTTACAAAATGTCTCAATGATGTAATCCAGATAGAATCTCCTCATGTCCCTCAGACTTTTTCCAAATATACCTCTTCCTCCAGTAACTTTAAAATAGCATATTCATAATTAATAACAGACTTATAGAGAAATGGAACTTTTTTACTCATCACTTCTATTATCAAGCTCATTCTCCTAAACTCTGCCATGTATTACATTGCCTTTTACAGCATTCCAGTCACTCATGATTATTAGATTTACATCCTCATTACATACACATTTTGCATATACTTCTCCCTCTTCGTCAGATTGTGACATTGGCAGATATACCTGAAACATAACCATTAGCTTTTTGGTGCAAATTTGGATGAGAATATTCTTATTACTGAACTGGCCACTGTACTGACCCACACATACACTCCCAAAATCTTTGTAAGCAGTTTGCAGTGTGTTACCGTGCAAGTCAGATGGAGATGGTGCTTGTGGATGTACACAGCCTCTCATCCATGCACTCTGCTTTCGAGCTGACATCTTTTGGGTATAGGATGAGCAACCTCTAGCTCAGTCATGTTTACCTTGACATGCATGTTACCTCATTGTTATTGTGCACGTCTCTGTACCTGGTATAGTTTCTGTTTTAGATTTAGTTTGTTGTGTCCATCATTATATTGTGTTCTCTTGCAGGATTAGAACATTCAATGACTCAACCTCTACCCTACATTTCTGCTCGTGAGAAATCCATCTTACCAGAAATGATATTCTTCCTATATCGTTTCACTGACTGCCACTACATCCAGAGTGAACATTAAAATTTCCTCTTCAGATTTTCTAGCGTCTTTACCATATTGAACTACTACAGATTTGTGAGTCAAAGCATGGAATGTCAGTAGTCACTGGACATTCATGTTTTGCAAGTTCATTTTATCAGGGGGATCTTCAGAGCCGAGATATATCTTTAATGAAGAAATGTATACCGTACTCGAATCACACAACATCCCTATGAGTATGCCTTATTTGGTAATTTTTGATGGATTGTAAAATTTAACTGTCCACACCATGGTTTCATTCCTTCATCAGTTGAGATATTTTGACTTAGATTAAACATTTCTTTATACTTTTTGGAAAAATAATCAACTGCAAATTGCACTTCAAGAAGCCGGTCCGCATTATCTGGTTTATTGTTGTCAGAAAAATGTAAAAATGATAATACTTGTCTGAATATCTTGTGGACATCGCTTTGCGAAATATGTGTCTATCAATGGATTTGTTGATCAGTAATCATGGATCTGTCTCGCGTGTGTTCCCATAAGGATACTAAGCCCAAACTATTTTATAAAAACGGATCCCATAATGCTGACAAATATGACATTTTTAATCCAGTTTCCTTCTATTGCAATGTTGACTGTAATACTCATGGGTTTCATTGCTAATGTACTCAAACAGATCTTTCCCAATATATAATTCTGAAATATCCATGACGCTCTGTGTATCTTTGGGAAATGTGTGTGGACCCGGAGATTCTTCAAATTTGTTATTGGTCCTCAGTAAATCATAGTCTGTCTTTGTCTGATTCATCTGAGAGCTGGTATCTGATAAAGCTGTTTTCACAGTTTTCACTTGTAGCCTTTCCTCTAATAGGTTGGGATAATCAACACGCGATCTAGTG
>NW_026062192.1:5000-69127 GCF_023897955.1 Schistocerca gregaria | reverse complement strand
CACTAGATCGCGTGTTGAGAGAGGGGGGGAGGGAGAGAGAGGGAGAGAGAGAGGGGGGAGGGAGAGAGAGGGGGGAGGGAGAGAGAGAGAGAGAGAGGGGGGGGGGAGGGAGAGAGAGAGAGAGAGAGGGGGGGGAGGGAGAGAGAGGGGGAGAGAGAGAGAGAGAGAGAGAGAGAGAAACACGTGAGACAATGGTTCAAATGGCTCTGAGCACTGTGGGACTTAACTTATGAGGTCATCAGTCTCCCAGAACTTAGAACTACTTAAACCTAACCAACCTAAGGACAAAACACACAGCCATGGCCGAGGCAGGATTCGAACCTGCGAGCGTAGCGGTCGCGCGGTTCCAGAGTGAAGCGCCTAGAACCGCTCGGCCACCCAAGCCGGCGCTAGACAATGCTGATCCTATAACTTATCTTAGGAGATAGGTTAAGGAAAGACAAATCTATGTTTATAGCAACTGTAGACTTCGAGGAAGCTTTTGACTATGGTGACGGAAATACTCTCTTTGAAATTCCAAAGGTAGCATGGGTCAAATACACAGAGCGAAAGGCTATTTACGACTTGTACAGGAACCAGGCAGAAGTTGTAAGATCTGAGGGGTCCGAAAGAGAGGCAGTGGTTTAAAAAGGGAGTGAGGCGGTGTTGTAGCCTACCTCCCATGTTATACAGTCTGTACATTGTCTAAACAGTAAGGAAGTAGGCATTAAAATACAGGAAGAAGAAATAAAAACTTTCAGGTTTGCCGAAATCATTGTAATTCTGTCACAGCAGCAAAGAACTTCGATGAGTAGTTGAACTGAATAGATAGTGTCCTGAAAGAAGGATGTACGATGAACAACAGCAACAAAACATAGAGAGGGTAATCGAATAAAATCAGGTGATGGTGAGGGAATTGGAATGGTAAACGAGACACTTAAAGTAGTAGATGAGTGTTGCTATTTGGGTAGCAGAGTAGTTGATGTTGATCGAAGTAGAGAGGAAATATAATATGTAGACAGGCATTGGTAAGAAAAGCGTTTCTGAAGGAGAAGAAATTTGATAACGTCGAATGTACGTTTAAGTGTTAGGATGTCTTTGTAGAAGTATTTGTCTGGAGTGTACCCATGTATGAAACTGAAACATAAGGGATAAACACTTCTGGCGAAAAGAGAATAGAAGCTTTCGAAATGTGATGCTACAGAAGAATGATGAAGATTAAATGGGTAGACCACGTAACTAAAGAGAAGGTAGTGAATATAACTGGGGAGACAAGAAATTTATAGCACAATTTGACAAAAAGAAGGGATCAGTTGATACGATACATCTGAGACATCGAGGGATCACCAATTGCGTGTGTGTGGGGGGGGGGGGGGGGCAAAAATCGTAGAGGCAGATTCACAGGGGGAGATGAGGAGGCTTGGACAGAACGGAGTAGTATGGAGAGCTGCATCACTCTTCGGACTGAAGACTGTAACAACAACATGAAAAACTTGAGTTGCTGCCTTTCATTTGACGTATTATTTTTAATAGTAAGTTGAATGTAATAAATGCCACAAAGCTTTAAAACCCCCATATTCATTATGGAACACGCAGAATAAAAAAAATAACAGTATAATCAGTCAGTTAATCTTTATGGAAAGTACGCCATTTTTCTGAACTTGTGTTAAAAAACAGTATTTGTTCCATAAAGTTAGGAAAGTGGGTCTGGATTCCAATTATTCTGCCACATCCGTCGTCGCGCCAGGTGAACGTATGAACGCCCGGTGCGTGAGAGAGACAATGGCAGGGGCGGCGAGAGGGAAGAGAAACGCTGAGCGGCCGCTCCCGGGTGAACAAACACGCGCCGCCGCCGCCGCCGCCGCCGCCGCCGCCGGCCGCCACACAGCTCCCGCCGGGCCGCCGTGTTTGCAGCTGTGGACAGCGGCCGAGCCGTCGGCTACTGATCAGCCGCTAAGTGGAAAATGGCCGCTTCTGCTGAATCGGCCGTGTTTGCAACGCGCGTCATTTCATTTCACGGCCGCTTGCATAGTCCGCCGCCCGTGAAATATTATTTCCCCTCACTCGCCGGCAACGCCTCTGGCGCACTTTTGATCGGTGAACACGCGAGTCGCTGCTTTTCCCACCAGTATTCACTGTCAATTATTTCGAACCTCGTAATGAAGTTCTTCCATTGTGTGGGTAAAAAAAGAAAAAAAAGCACTGTTTTTCTCTCTCCCCCCCCCCTGTACGTTATTGAGCCTTAGCGACTCTTTGCCTTTGTGTAAGCGTTTATCTAGTTTAAATTCGTTTATACTAATGTTAGAAGAGTAAAGCATCACTAGTTCATAAACACACTGCACAACAATGATGTGCGCGAAACGATAATTAAATCTAGACCCTACGCTGTCGACAGGCGTTGATATACATAGACACCCGTGTTCAGGTTCTTCACTGATCAGTACACTCGGTTTGTTATTACAGAGGGTAGCTAACCCTCTGACCGAACACGCTGAGTTACTGCGCCGGCATTTCCAACTTAATGTCCACACACCACATTCGTAGTACCCCTGCCCATTACACTCATTACTCGCGGCAATCTTACCGAGTGAAACTTCCTGGCAGATTAAAACTGAGTGCTGGAGCGAGACTCAACTCGGGACCTTTGCCTTTCGCGGGCAAGGTTCGCAGGAGAGCTTCTGTAAAGTTTGAAAGGTAGGAGACGAGGTACTGGCAGAAGTAAAGCTGTGAGGACGGAGTGTGAGTCGTGCCTGGGTAGCTTAGTTGGTAGAGCACTTGCCCGCGAAAGGCAAAGTCCCGAGTTCGAATCTCGGTCCGGCACACAGTTTTAATCTGCCAGGAAGTTTCATATCAGCGCACACTCCGCTGCAGAGTGAAAATCTCATTCTCGAATCTTGCCAAGTCCCGTAAGAGTTCGGGGAATACGTGTGCATCCGCACAGGAGGAGGAGGTGAATGGCCGGTTAGTCTTTAACTATATGGAGATCGTATCTGCTCTTTCGGACATATCCGAAAGAACAGATACCATCTTCATATAATGATGTGGGTCTTATGTGTTGTTCCGTGGCCGACGTTGGCGGTACGGTATGTTGCATTCGACCGTGAGCTGAGACGTGTGTGAACAGTCGCTGGGAGGATGCACAAAAGCGGCCCTATGTTTCTGACATATTTAGTTACCTTTCAAAATAACGATCAAGGTATTCGCTACCTTACGAAATTAAGCAATCACGCCAGTTCCTTACATTACATCTACATCTACATCTACATGGATACTCTGCAAACCACATTCAAGTGCCTGGCAGAGGGTTCATCGAACCACCTTCACAATTCTCTATTATTCCAATCTCGTACAGCGCGCGGAAAGAATGAACACCTATATCTTTCTGTACGACCTCTGATTTCCCTTATTTTATCGTGGTGATCGTTCCTCCCTTTGTTGGTCGGTATCGACAAAATACTTTCACATTCAGAGGAGAAAGTTGGTGATCACAATTTCGTGATAAGATTGCCGGTCGGAGTGGCCGTGCGGTTCTAGACGCTACAGTCTGGAGCCGCGTGACCGCTACGGTCGCAGGTTCGAATCCTGCCTCGGGCATGGATGTGTGTGATATCCTTAGGTTAGTTAGGTTTAAATAGTTCTAAGTTCTAGGGGACTGATGACCACAGCAGTTAACTCCCGTAGTGCTCAGAGTCATTTGAACCAACTGAACCATTTGAACCAATTGAACCATTTGATCTAAGGTTCCGTTGCAACGAAAAACGCTTTTTTTTTTAACGATTTCCAGCCCAAAGTCTGTATCATTTCTGTGAGACACTCTTCCATATTTCGCGATAGTACAAAACGTGCTGCCTTTCTTTGAACTTTTTCGATGTACTCCGTCATTCCTATCTGGTAAGGATCCCACACCGCGCAGCAGTATTCTAAAAGAGGGCGACAAGCGTAGTGTAGGCAATCTCCTTAAGAGCTCTGCTACATTTTGTAAGTGTCCGGCCAATAAAACAGTGTCTTTGGTTAGCCTTTCCTACAACATTTTCTATGTGTTCCTTCCAATTTTCGTTGTTCGTAATTGTAATACCGAGGTATTTAGTTGAATTTACGGCTTTTAGATTAGACTGATGTATCATGTAACCGAAGTTTAACGAAGTTTCCAAAGAAACAAGTACCTTCACTGTGACGAAGCAGGACTGCGTTGCTCCATGGCAACATCACACATCCGAATTTTAAGATGATGTATTGCATCGCGTTGAAGAGACCACGTCACCGAGTACTCTAACAATTGTGTGTCCAAGGGTGTCAGACAGTATCGTCTTTTTCCTTCTACGCTCTCCTATTAATTTCGTTAGTTATTCTTCCTTCCCTACGTACTTCACTTCCTAAATAAATGAAACTTTCTTCCACTTTAAGTTCTCCATTCAAGGTAATATTTCTGTTGTTCCCTTGCTCTCTCCCAAATACCATTACTACTTCACTCTCATCTTTATTTATTTTTAATACATACCTTTTCATTATTTCCTTCCTACCAGGACACACATGTACTGCGGGGGATGAAAGGGCGGATGTAGCAGCCAAAGAGGCGTGTAGCAATCTTCAAGTTATTCCAGTTCGCTATCTCCCTGCCTGTTACCACCTCGCTGTTGAGGTACAGACTTGTGCGAAAGTGAGAGGATCAGTGGCTGGAAGTGACTGATAATAAGCTCGTCTATTGAAGCTCACTACGTAGCTTTGGCGTAATTCATTTCGGCCATGAAGATGGGATGAGGTCCTGCTTACTCGTCTTCGCATAGGGCATTGTCCTCTGACGCACTTTTTTTTTTTTTAATATTTCAGCTTTTATACTAACGAAGGAAGCAGCAGCGTGCGCTGAAGCTTCAGGTTAGTGGTTTAGACCACAGGCGGGAAACGATTTTTTTTTATTACCTAACTGAGCAGAACAGAGATGAAGTGAAACATGGATTAGACTGTAAACCGACAGCAGAAGCAGAGGCTTTTACTTTTATACTTACGGTTGGGTAACTTAGGTCCTACTGGATATGGTGTGCCCTTGCCTTTCTCCAACCTGTAACTGAGTTACTCAACGAAACAACTTCAGAGCACGGTCCGCCCATCACAATGTACACTCCTGGAAATGGAAAAAAGAACACATTGACACCGGTGTGTCAGACCCACCATACTTGCTCCGGACACTGCGAGAGGGCTGTACAAGCAATGATCACACGCACGGCACAGCGGACATACCAGGAACCGCGGTGTTGGACGTCGAATGGCGCTAGCTGCGCAGCATTTGTGCACCGCCGCCGTCAGTGTCAGCCAGTTTGCCGTGGCATACGGAGCTCCATCGCAGTCTTTAACACTGATAGCATGCCGCGACAGCGTGGACGTGAACCGTATATGCAGTTGACGGACTTGGGGGCGAGGGCGTATAGTGGGCATGCGGGAGGCCGGGTGGACGTACCGCCGAATTGCTCAACACGTGGGGCGTGAGGTCTCCACAGTACATCGATGTGGTCGCCAGTGGTCGGCGGAAGGTGCACGTGCCCGTCGACCTGGGACCGGACCGAAGCGACGCACGGATGCACGCCAAGACCGTAGGATCCTACGCAGTGCCGTAGGGGACCGCACCGCCACTTCCCAGCAAATTAGGGACACTGTTGCTCCTGGGGTATCGGCGAGGACCATTCGCAACCGTGTCCATGAAGCTGGGCTACGGTCCCGCACACCGTTAGGCCGTCTTCCGCTCACGCCCCAACATCGTGCAGCCCGCCTCCAGTGGTGTCGCGACAGGCGTGAATGGAGGGACGAATGGAGACGTGTCGTCTTCAGCGATGAGAGTCGCTTCTGCCTTGGTGCCAATGATGGTCGTATGCGTGTTTGGCGCCGTGCAGGTGAGCGCCACAATCAGGACTGCATACGACCGAGGCACACAGGGCCAACACCCGGCATCATGGTGTGAGGAGCGATCTCCTACACTGGCCGTACACCTCTGATGATCGTCGAGGGGACACTGAATAGTGCACGGTACATCCAAACCGTCATCGAACCCATCGTTCTACCATTCCTAGACCGGCAAGCGAACTTGCTGTTCCAACAGGACAATGCACGTCCGCATGTATCCCGTGCCACCCAACGTGCTCTAGAAGGGGTAAGTCAACTTCCCTGGCCAGCAAGATCTCCGGATCTGTCCCCCATTGAGCATGTTTGGGACTGGATGAAGCGTCGTCTCACGCAGTCTGCACGTCCAGCACAAACGCTGGTCCAACTGAGGCGCCAGGTGGAAATGGCATGGCAAGCCGTTCCACAGGACTACATCCAGCATCTCTAAGATCGTCTCCATGGGAGAATAGCAGCCTGCATTGCTGCGAAAGGTGGATATACACTGTACTAGTGCCGACATTGTGCATGCTCTGTTGCCTGTGTCTATGTGCCTGTGATTCTGTCAGTGTGATGATGTGATGTATCTGACCCCAGGAATGTGTCAATAAAGTGTCCCCTTCCTGGGACAACGAATTCACGGTGTTCTTATTTCAATTTCCAGGAGTGTAGATGTGTTTACTTTTTTACATAAAGAAACGCCCATAAATGCACACTATTAAGTTTCACTACTAATTCTCCATCTTTAAGTGGAACGTTTTCTGTTAGCTCATCTGTGGTGTTCTCTGCCATGTCCTTCAATTCTTGTCTCTCGCATCATGTCCATCCCTACAATGGGTGGCGAACAACACAATGCAAGTACGTGGTTAGGGCATTTTTCTGTCTATAAAACGTTAATATGAAGCTAGTCACGGGACAGGCCTGTCTATCGTGGTATGTTCGAAACTGATCTATATCTTCCGTACTTTCCGTATATCAATTACGACGCCAGCACAGTTCCTGAAAAGAGCTCAGGACTTCCATCCTTTATCATCCTAGCTAGTGTAATACTGTGGCGTTTAGACCCCAATTTTATTAGATTTCACCATACAGTGGAGAGAGACATGTTGCTGTAAGCCAGCAAGCTGTCAGGATTGGTAGCAATTCCAGCCCATAAAACAACAGTGGTCACGGAGCGTGAAGTGCATACAGAACCCGTGTCGTACTGGAGCGTAAAAAGAAAGCTGCGATTCACACTGCGAGGCCTGGCGCAAAAGCGTAACTTTTGAATGTTTACAGACGACTCCAACTAGATTTCCGACGTCATGCACACTGACAGCTTCCTAATCGCGATTTCAGTAACTCCAGAATCACGTCATATTTTAATTAAAATTTTATAAAATATGCATTTTATATAATTTCCATTAAATTTAAATTTTATGCAGTACTGTCAGTCACTGACTGAACAAACCAACCAATCAGAAATGCGCCTTGTGCAGGCAAGCGCGAATCGCTGAACCTAGCTAGCTCCAGCGGTCTTGCTCACTACCTAGACTTGGACTACTTTCTGGAGAAGCACCACGTACGTGCAGTGGACGGAATAGGTTTTTAGGTAAAGGTAAATAAGTGATTACAAGTGCCTCTGTGCACGTTTATACGCGAATGCACGAGTGTGCATCTTTAAAGGGCCAAGTTCTCGTGGAAATAATTCTATGAACTTGCGACGGCGAAGATTACTCTCTGCGGACTTTGATTCAAGTATCGCCATTAGACTAAGTCTAAAGACTGTTTTTTCTATATTTTCATTGAAAATAAAGGTGGCATCCACTTATTCTGTGACTTCCATTGAAGTAGCGTTGAGACACTCCCACTTGCCACTGCATCATTCACAGTTCACTGTACGCATGTTCGGACCCCACGACAGGAACATCGAGCAACTGTAAACACACGAGGCTTAATGGTGAATTAGAGAAGTTATAGGTGCGCTGGACCTTCTCTTTCGGGTTGGTCAATGTAGCCCTACAGGTGCAACAACTCGCAAAAAAAAAAAAAAAAAAAAAAAAAAAAAAAAATATTTGTTCTGTTATCATGTCAGTCGTAATAATGTGTCACAACAACAACATTTCGCATCGCATTCCGCATTCTACTTAATTAATTAGGCTGTGAGGTACGTCAAGGAGCCGCTATACACTCTAGTAACACTCTCCGCAAAAAGAAAATATAGCAATACTGCAAACCAGGTCGAAGCTGGATTTTATCCAGCGCCTTGTGCAGGCAAGCGCGAATCGCTGAACCTAGCTAGCTCTAGCGATCTAGCCCACTACCTAGACTTGGACTACTTTCTGGAGAAGCACCCTAGGCTTCTACAGGAGTGTTCTATGTCCCAAACGACAATGCACAGGTGACAGCGAGAAAGGAACTGCTATGCTGTAAGAATGTGTAGTTTCGTTTTTTTTTATCTTGCAGCCAGTTTCAGCTATTATAGGGCGACATGGAAACTATTACACAAATTGTTTCTCAGATGTATATTCTTCCTGCTCATGTATACTTCCAAATAAAAATTGTATATATAATAATGTTCGGTTTTTCCCGGTTTACAGAATATCGGAAATCTGTATTTATGGCCTATCGGCTTATAATTAGAATACGCTGACGGAACCGAGATCGTTCGAAACTTTGTAATCCTACCGATTCATAGACTAAAACTATGCGACATACTGTCGCTGAAGCTACCGTCATCACGGATCTAGTAATTGAATTTCTCTCTTGTACCTCGTATACTAATGATCCCAGTCGATTTCCCCACTCATTTTAAGCTATTTTCATTCCCAAACAAGGTTTCGTTTACAAACAAGGCTCACGATCAGACACGGCAGACGAGTCGAGGCACAAAGAGGGGAAGAGGGAATCGACATAGAAGGGAGCATGGGGCCGTGGACAGATAGAGGGGAGGAGACTATGGAGAGAGGGGGAAAAAAAGTTTAAATGGCTCTGAGCACTATGGGACTTAACTTCTGAGGTCATAAGTCCCCTAGAACTTAGGTTAGTTAGGTTTAAGTAGTTCTAAGGACATCACACACATCCATTCCCTAGGCAGGATTCTAACCTGCGACCGTAGCGGTTGCGCAGTACCAGACTGTAGCGCCTAGAACCGCTCGGCCACAGCGGCCGGCGGAGTCTATGCACACAGAGATGAACGGGGGGGGGGGGGGGAGGAGGAGGAGGGGAGAGAGCAGCAAACAGGGAGACGGTAGATAAGAGATGAGAGAGAGAGAGAGAGAGAGAGAGAGAGAGAGAGAGAGAGAGAGAGAGAGAGATGATGGGGGGGGGGGGGGGGGGGGGGGGGAAGAGTTTAGAGTGTATATCCAATTGCCATACTAATTTAGCCATTGCCGGGCTCGCTAGTAAAACAAAAATACCATTTTTCGTAGACAAAGTAGCTGAAGAGCTATCGTCCTGCCGTGTCAGCCGGTTCGAACCTTATTGGCGGTAGAGGAGTTTTATCGCCAGTATACGGCAACAAAAGAAGGAGAGCTAACGGAGTAGGGGTGATCACTACATTAAACTCCAAAACTCCGCACATTCTCCCAAGTAACGAAATCTCGCGAGTGTATCATTGTTGGTGGAGATGCGGATTTATGCTCAGCATCCTCCTTGGTACTATTCTACAGGTGTTCAGATAGTTCTAATGGCTGTGAGCACTATGGAACTTAACTTCTGAGGTCATCAGTCCCCTAGAGTTAGACCTACTTAAACCTAACTAACCTAAGGACATCACACACAACCATGCCCGAGCCAGTATTCGAACCTGTGACCGTAGCGGTCGCGCGGTTCCAGACTATAGCGCCTACAATCGCTCGGTCACTCCGGCCGGCTTCTACAGGAGTGTTCTATGTCCCAATAACCTGTTCTCTCTCTCTCTCTCTCTCTCTCTCTCTCTATCTATCTATCTCTATCTCTCTATCTATCTATCTCTATCTCTCTATCTATCTATCTCTATCTCTCTATCTATCTATCTCTATCTCTATCGCCAACAGCAGGTGAGATACTACGTAATTTATTGGATCCTTTCATCACAATCACTCACACTGAAACAATCATACCTAACCATACGAAAAATAATTAAGTATCAAATCAGTTATCAGCACTGTACAAGGTAATGATGTTCCGCACTTCGTGGTGTTCTGCAGTGTGTCCTCACGATAAACTACAAGGTCGCCGATGAACGATCTAAAAGCTTTACCGATATTATTAGCTGCGTCGTATCTGTAGAACGAGAATAGCAGCAATTCCGGCGTCCTACAACAAAACACGCCGATGGTGACATTTTGTTTGTGACCTTTCCCATCCATCGATACCGCACACACAGTGTTAACAGCTCGTCGTCACCTTTATTCCTCCTGGGAGGCTGCTTACCGGGAAGAGCGGCGCCGTCGCCGGAAGAAAGCCCTCGGCTTTGTAGCGGGCCTGTTGAGGCCTCGAGAGCACTCCGTGCCGCACCTGAAGTAGAAAGCCTGGCGGTGCGTTGCGGAAGCGAACAGGTACGTAGCGGAGGCGCTGCGCCAGGCCATAAAGCTGCGGGCACACTATACTACACTGACACTTTTTTCTTTTTGCTCGCGATGCACTGACGCGAGCAAGATATGATGTTCAGATCTTTGACATGTACAGAATCACAGTAACTCGGAACAATAGAAACATAAATGCTTAGAAAGCGACTAAGGTACGGTAGGCAAAATACTATATCTACATCTACAATCCAAAAGTCGCCTTGTGGTGTATGGCACAGGGTATTTTTTGTACCACTGTCACTCCCCACTCCCCTGTTCCGGGAAGGACATCATGGTCTTTTCGCGAGATATACGAACGAAGCAAGTAAGGACTAGTCGTTTCTTCTAGGAACGTACGTTTCCGGAACTTTAAACATCAACGATAATAATAAGCTGCACAAGCATCATAGCCACATCAAACCGTCGATGTTCCAAATGTGCCAGTTGCCCGTTCCTGACAGAAGGCGAATTCAGCCTAAGAAACTAAATGATTGGAAAATAATCCTCCACATCGGACAGGATTGCAGGGACCAAATGAGTACAGCCGCTCCCATTGTCGCCAGCAACTCCAGTATGTAAAGTTTCATATGTAGTAGTGCCTTTTTCGTCTGAGCACTGCAACTTTTCGTGTACTGTTCACTCTTTCTTGAAACTAGGATGGAGTTCAATCTTGAATCACTGTTATGAGTACTGGGACGCACAAAACAATTTCTCCTGTGTTGGGGGTATCACAGTTCAACAATGAGACACCGGTAAACAAGTGACACCCTACCTCAGCGCAGTTACTCGACTATGCGGAATACGGGAAATAATAACTTGTTTTATTGGTACCCCTGCTTTGAAGCCAAAACTGTATTGGTTTGATTAATGCAGGACCGTTTCGTTTCTGTATCCATGGCTGATGTGAGCGGACATGGTTGCATTGTGGAGGGCGATCAGTGACGCGTGTGTGTCGGGTGAAGGGGAGTTCTGACAGACGGGGAGGGGAAATGTTAAGACATCGCTTTGGCAAGGCCCCACCTCGTAAAGCAACCCTGCTTAATAGAAATATGCTTTTTCCCGGCTGTGTCAAAGACGAGCTGGGCAGTGGACGTAAGAAAACTCAACAGGGAACGTGTGCCACTGTCGTTCAATCAACTTAGTATTCTCCAATAAAGTACATCGGAAAAGAACAGCTTCAAGTACGGCGGGAAACAACACACAGCGGTATTACTACTATTTGGAAGCTAAACAATTTAGACCTATGTCTGTGAACGAATTGTCTCTTACTTTACACAAGATAAACATGGTTTTCTAGTCTACGGACAATCCCCACTATGTGTAAAGAGTTGGAAAGGATCCCGCCTCATTTAACACTAGGGGCCAGGACGGCCGTCACGGCGGTATCTCTTCGGACCATATACTTTAGTGTACGCGAACTTAAATTCTTATTTGGACACGTCGTGAACGTGGTTAATACCTCAGCGCTAAGAAGAGGGTATCGTGGATTGTGTGCGGCCATAGCAGGTCGTAGCTCCTTCACAGTTTGCTATTCGGGTTCGTCAGTTCCCTGACAAATGATTTCGAGGCCTCTGGATTGGTCGTGGCTCAGCAACATTTGCAGCCCCACTCATATGGCCATCATGAAATACAGACCACACCACATCAGAGAACTCATACGTAATAATAAAATCGCAAGCGACTCAACGTCGGTATCAGACTAATGATGAATTGCGCAGAAGTGTTGGAAGCGAAAGTCCTGAGATGCTCTGCTAAATGTCAAGGATGACAGATACTAACAGATCTCTGTGTGGTGATATTATTATTATTATTATTATTATTATTATTATTATTATTATTATTATTATTATTATTATTATTATATTATTATTATTATTATTTTTATTATTATTTTGGTTTGTGGGGCGCTCTTAGCCGGCCGCGGTGGCCGAGCGGTTCTAGGCGCTTCAGTCCGTAACCGGACGACTGCTACGGTCGCAGGTTCGGATCCTGCCTCGGGCATGGATGTGTGTGATGTCCTCAGGTTAGTTAGGTTTAAGTAGTTCTGAGTCTAGGGGACTGATGATCTCAGGTGTTAAGTCCCATAGTGCTCAGAGCCATTTGAACCATTTGTGGGGCGCTCAACCACGTGCTTATCAGCGCCTACAAATTTCCAATCTTTACCCTGACCAGTCCCGCCATTTTCCGGAGTGTGGATGAAATGACGAGGAAAACGCAGGCATCCAGTCTCCGGGCGGAGGAAATCCCCGATCCGGGCGGGAATCGAACCCAGGACCCCGTGATATGGAGGCAGCAACGGTAACCACTAGACCATGAGCAGCGGACACCTTTGTGTGAAGCACAGCACAGTGGTACGCACACATATCCACAGATTATACAGTTTTTAATATGTAAGTATTCCAATATACAGTATACTGTTTTGACTTAGGAACACACTGTAAAAGTAATTTGTGGAATGTAAATTACACAAACTGATGAAAAACATCCGGCAGCCTGCTGATGGGCATTAATATGGAGTGTATCCACCCTTCGTCTTTATGACAACTTGGACGCTGCTGGGGACACTTTCAAGGTGGTCTCAATTTCTGTGGAGCAATAGCACCCCTTTCTTCCTCAAGAGCCGAAACCAGAGAAGGTAGTGGTATCAGACAGTCGGGTTTGAAGCGAAATCGCTGTTTCAGTTCATTCCAGACATGTTCAATTGGATTCAAGTCAGGCTTCTGCGCAGACCAGTCCATTTCAGGTATGTTACTGACGACAAACCATTAACTGACAGATGCTGTATCATGACAGGGTGCACTGCCATGCTGATAGCAACAGCCCCGAAGTGATCCGCTACTGCACGCAGTTCACAATGCTGCAAAATATGTTCATATCATTCAGAATTTAGTGTTTTCTCAAGTGCAATAAGGGAACGATGCCCAGAGCATGGGAAAAAAAACACGCCCATACCATAGAACCATCTCCTCCGTTCTTCACTGTTGGCACAACACACGGTGGGAAAAAAACTTTCTCCCAGCGTACGGCAAACCCTCCCATCGGGTTGCCACGGGGTACAGTGCGATTCATCACTACGAATCATTTATTTCACGTCTTCCAATACCTACTGGCGTCGCTATTTACGACACCTCAGCCTTTGATTAGCACTCACTATTGAAATGTGTGGCTTATGAGGAGCTGCCCAACTGCTGTACCCCAACACACTAACTTCCTGCAAACAGTTATTGTGTAAGCTAGAGAGCTTGTAGACATCTACAATTCCTTGTCACATGGGAAAGATGGGGGTCGAATACTTTTGATTGGATAGTATGCCTAGTGGTATTTCTGTGTGTAGCGGGCTCTCTGAGGCAAATAGTTGTACAGTGCTCTTTCTTGCTGGAACTATGCCGTTTTCTTTCTGTACGCTCGTTATTTGGGAAGCGACTGGGTGGACTGCTGGCACAGCCGCCACACGTGGCGTTCCGGCAGCGGGGCCTCCTCCTCGGCTGTTTTGCCAGCGATTGCCGCTCCGGTGGCGCCCCCAACGAGCTGCGAAATGCGCGTCAGGGCGCGGTGTGACGTAGGAGCCGCGATTAGCTCGCTCCGGCGACCACCCCGCCATAGCCGCCAGGGCCCGCAAGGCGCAAGCCAAACGCCGGCAGACAGTGGAGATGGGGCGTCGCCAGCAAGGGCGCCTTCTGGCGGGGATGAGTCATACCGCCAACTACACATACTGTGCAACCTTCTTTTTTATCATTTATACAATGAGGCTCTGCAGCGGAAACTTTTTGGAAACTACCATTTAGCAGGTAAACTGGAGGAAAGACGACGACTGTTTGGGACGTCCCTTTTCACCGTTGGTCGGAGCTTCCATAACGTCGCGCAAAATCACACTCGATGGCGTCGTCGTCGTCCACATTCCACGCACTCTAGCCGCTCTGCGACGCACGTGAGAAACTACGCACAATACTTCCGCGCAGATTAATCTCAAACGTTTACTGATGGCCCTGGGTTAATTATTTACAGTGCTACACGTGTAAAATCAGTCTTAATAAAGACCGCCGGCCTCTCATTGACCAGCGAGACAGGGTTAAACTTCTGAGAAAGCCGAAGTCTATAACTAAAAGCCCGTAGATAACCGACTACTTTCGGGAATGATTCCGAGGTCCGACCAGTGTAGTGGGTTCTGTTCACCGCAAACAGTTCAGTCTCCACCTCCAACTGCCTAGTAACAACTCCGGCCGAAAATCGCAACGTTCGAAGTGAATTGGAATGGCTCCCTATTATGTGAAAATCAAAAAATGTTTCTTTCATGGACTATTTCTTTTGTATACGGTATACAGCTTTCTAGTTTATCACAGTTAATGCAGCTGTTTCCATGTTTTTGGGCATTTTATACATTGACGGTTCATACAATGACAAAAAAACTCGTGCACAAGATTTTCTAATTTATTTCCTCATATTGAGATACGATTTAATCCCACAGTACATATGTGAAGGAGACCAAGCTTTTGCCATGTGTGTGTGATATTATTGCTGAGACTGTTTAATGCCGAACATTACGTATATTACTTAGAAAAAATATTTAATTTTTAATTTTTGCAGAATTTTCCTGGTTAAGATTTCTATTTCGCTATAATTTTGTTGAAAATGCAGCATCGCTTAAGTGTACTACATAGGTATAGACAGTTACAAAAAACAATGCAATGCTTTATAAAGTTAAGGAGGTATGTGTATCTAAATTCTACAAAATACAACTTTAGGGAAATTTCGAACTAAGATATGAGCCGTAATAAGTTGTGCCTCTGAACATTCCTGAAGCATCCAGAATGAGATTTACACTCTGCAGCGGAGTGTGCGCTGATATGAAACTTCCTGGCTGATTGAAACTGTGTGCAGGACCGAGACTAGAACTCGGGACCTTTGCCTTTCGCGGCAAGTGCTTTACCAACTCAGCACTTACCCACGAAAGGCAAAGGTCCCGAGTTCGAGTCTCGGTCAGGCACAGAGTTTTAATCTGCCAGAAAGTTTCATTCCTGAAGCACAATTGAAACATATCGCATCTAGTATACCAATCTTCAATGTATTCAGTCCTACAAACACGATCTTTGGTAATCTTTTCCAGCTGCAAACGGTTAAAATTTTCACCTGGTTCTAAGTTCATCCATAAGAATATTTACTCAGCAAAAGTGGATCCCTCCAGTCTTTAGAAACTGGTTTTATTTCATGCATTACATCCTCAAGAAAGGAATACTTATGATGGTATCTTTGATCACTTTCTATTTCTTTTCGGTAACCACAACAAGAATCTGCTTCCTCTGGTTATAGTCCGTGAATAGGGTTTCCATATGCGGACCACTTACGAACTTAAGTGTCCCATAGACACAGCCGCAACGTAATTCAGAGGAGCATTTCGTCTAATGGTGAGTTCACAATAACTTAGAGGTGGTGTCACGGCCAGACAGATTTTCCATCAGACAGCAATTTCCCTTTATTTCTCTCAGTAAAAATTAACTCCTTTAGAACAGGCCTTGGAAGGCCCAACGGTACCGACCGGCCGCCAAGTGATCCTCAGCACAGAGGCGTCACTGGATGCGGAGATGGAGGATCATGTGGTCAGCACGCCGCTCTTCCGGCTCTGCATCAGTTTACGCGACCGGTGCCGCTACTTCTCAGTCAAGTTGCTCCTCAGTTTGCCTCACAAGGGCTGAGTGCAACCCTCTTGCCAACAGCGCTCGGCAGACCGGATGGTCACCCATCCAAGTGTTAGCCCAGCCCGACAGCGCTTAACTTCGGTCATCTGATGGAAACCGGTGTTAATTCCTCTCTGTAGCTTCCCTAATCAAGCAACCAACCACAGTTGCACATCTACATCTATACTCTTCAAAACAGCATGAAGTGCATGGGAGAGGGATCGTCCCATTGTACCAGTTATTACGGATTATTCCTGTTCCATTCAGTTATGGAGTGCATCAACACAACACAACACAAATAAACACAACACAAACGCAACTCACACACACGTCTGCAGTCTTAGGCAACTGAAACACACTGCAAGCAGCGGCACCAGCGCATGATGGGAGTGGTGACTGGATGAGGGTAAGGAGGAGGCTGGGGCGAGGAGGGGAAAGGATAGTAGGTGAGGGGTGGCGGACAGTCAAGTGCTGCAGGTTTGACGGAGGGCATGGGAGAGGTGGGATGCAGGGGCGGGGCGGGGGGGGGGGGGGGTCATAGTGGAAACGAAGAGAAGTAAAAAGAGGGGTGTGCAGTAATTATTCTGATCTTACATTCACGATCCCTTTCTGAACTATAAAATGGTTCAAATGGCTCTGAGCACTATGGGACTCAACTGCTGTGGTCATCAGTCCCCTAGAACTTAAAACTACTTAAACCTAACTAACCTAAGGACATCACACACATCCAAGCCCGAGGTAGGATTCGAACCTGCGACCGTAGCAGTCGCACGGTTCCGGACTGCGCGCCTAGAACCGTGAGACCACCGCGGCCGGCTATGTGAACGATACATAGATGCTTGTAGTACATTCCTAGTCATCATTTAAAGCCAGTTCTCGAAACTTTGTTAATAGGCTTTCTCAGGATAGTTTACGTCTGTCCTCAAAGAGTCTTCCAGTTCAGTTCCTTCAATATCTCTGTTATTGTACCATGAATTAAACAAACCTGTGACCATTCGTGCTGACCACCTCTGTACACGCACAATTTACCCTGTGGTTCCCAGTGTTTCTGAGAACATTACTCGCCTGAGTGCTATCAGTTACAAACTTAGTATTCTCCCAAAATCGTCAACATTAGCCTAACTGAAGTTTAAAATTAAAAAGAATTTTCTTTCAAAACTTACTGTTAAAATGACAAAAGATGAAAACCATTAGTTCATAGTTTCTCTATGTGCTATACTAAACCACAAACTAATTAGTCAATGACACAGTTGGTACTGATTATTTCTACGAAAGGGATTTTAGTGACGAGGTATTTCTTAGTGTGTCGTTAGTGCTTCCTACAACTCCTGTTCAGAAAAGAAAGCTACCAACGGTCAACAACGAGGGATTGTAGGAGCTAGCTACAACTAGACGAAGGCATTTTCATGAGATAGATACTGGCGCCACGCTGTGTAATGAAGAGACAGGGAGTGAGAACGGCGGCAGTCCGCACGTCGGCAGGCGACAGTCGAGAGAGACGGGCGCCCCCTCAGAATACCCGGTTGTGGGGTGGAGTGGTGTGTGTGTGGTGGTGGTGGGGGTGCTTGTGAGGGAAATCGGTCAGCGCTCACGATCTCTAGATGCTTCTGCTCCTGGGTCGCTTTATTTAGCGCGAGCTCTTCACATGAAGCGGTCAAAGTAAAGCTGGCCGGCTCAGGAGTGACGTTCACGATGTAAACATATCTGCGCCCCGATTGTCGGAACTGAAGGTCATGTTCAACTACATAATAGTATGAAGTCGGTAACTTTTAATACGCGAATATAAAATTAAAATATTCACAACACAAAATGATTGTGAAGCCCGCAAGTAATCAACACACGAGAGCAGAGCAACATATATCCTGAACAGATTATTGGAAGGGTTACAGAATAATTTGTTATCTGCCAGGACCTTGTTTTATGGGTGTAAGACACAGCTTGTTTTATCTTTGACCAACACGCGTATTCGAAGCACAGAGGTACCCTTTTCCTGTCCAGAGGATCTCTCACTTTTTTCTTTTTCATTTTCCCCTCATACTGAAAACACTTACCAAAAGGATGTAGCAACGAAACACTAGTACAGGTTTAGGTGGCCAGTTCGCTCCAGTCCTACCAGAATGAGCCAAACACACGGACCTAAGTTCAGTGTTCCTCGCGCCGCACAGGATGTAAAGTGACGAGAACGTGTCTTCAGACCGGGTCAGCTCAGCGCAGCCGCGACGGACATGCCATCAACAGAAGTCTATGCGTACGTGCGCACACACACACACACACACACACACACACACACACACACACACACACACACACACACACACACACACCGCTACTTCCGGCCCAAGAGGCAGCGCCTCAGCGCCGAGGAGCAACATGAAGGGAGGCGTTCAATTCTACACTGCAGGCGTATTTCCACAAGCCCAAGCATACATAAACTCGGGGAAAAAATTCAAACAGATTTTATTCTGAAATCTTTCAAAACTTGATAGTAATCATCATATCTGTCATTATTAATTCTAAAACGGAAGCCACAAGATGTCCCAAACAATACACAGCATTTCCCTTCTTATCTTCCTCATAATCCTGGAAACGGCAGTACCACAATTATCTGTTTCTTTATCATAGCGTGACACCCTGTAACACGTAGACAGTTGGAGACCAACAACAGCTCATTCAAACACGGGTGGGAGAAAGAACCGATCAAAAACCATCCCTGAGCCCGTCTAATCGATTTACATGAATCATTGGTCACCTCTATCTCAATAGTTGCACAGATAACGGCGTACACTTTCTAGTGGAACAGACTGTAGAGGGTGTCAAAGGTAAACGACAGAAATTGAAAAGAAAGCAAGTAAACTTATTATTATTATTTCTTTCATAACGTCTGAGAAAAGAAAGAAATAATAATAATCAGTTTACTTGCTTTCTTTTCAATTTGTGTCGTTTACCTTTGACACCCTCTACAGTCTGTTCCACTAGAAAGTGTACGCCGTTATCTGTGCAACTATCGAGATAGAGGTGACCAATGATTCATGTAAGTCGATTAGACAGGCTCAGGGATGGTTTTTAATCGGTTCTTTCTCCCTCCCCTGTTTGAATGAGCTGTTGTTGGTCTCCAACTGTCTACGTGTTACAGGGTATTATCATTATTATATTATATTTATTATTATTATGTAATCGCTGTAATAGTTAATACATTTATCTCACTGTGAGACACGACGGTCAGTGCCTTAACGGAAAATGTTAGCGGTTGCATACGTAACCATGATTGTACGGCGGGCGTGCACGTTCTCGTCCGAAGAAAAGTGGCGGGCACGAACGTCTTTCTTCAGGGTGCCAAAAATATGGAAATCCATGGGGAGAGATCGCGACGGCATGCACAATGCACAAGAGCTTTCCAGCTAAACTTCTGCAGTGTACTTGAGACAACCGTGGCAACATTAACATTCACTATAACATATCAAGTCTTTGCACATACGCAAGAGAGACCGATGACCTCGCTGTTTGGTCTCTTCCCCCCAAAAACAAACAAGACAGAAATTTAACATGATTTTTTCTGCTGTCACAGTCGGACATTGACGCTTGCTTTGATTATATGAATTGATATGGTTGTACACGGGAAAAAGGAACTGGCCACTAGACTGCGCTATTTTAGACTTCAGTCACAATCGCGACAGCCACAATCGCGACAGGCGTCCCTGTACGTACCTGCGCTATTCTGGCGCATGGTGCCCTCAATTTAGGGCGATAATTTGATGATGTGAATGAGAAGATGCAAAATTATGCATTATTTTCGTGTTCGAGTATCTACGGTGCTTGCACCTTTGTAGTCAGTAGTAAATCTGCTGAGAATGAAGTACTGACCAATTTGGAGGAAGAGCAGTACAACATGTAAATTTGTCGCCGGCCGCTGTGGCCGAGCGGTTCTACGCACTTCAGTCCGGAACCGCGTTGCTACTACGGTCGCAGATTCGAATCCTGCCTCGGGCATGGATGTGTGTGATGTCCTTGGTTTAGTTAGGTTTAAGTAGATCTAAGTCTAGGGGACTGATGACCTCAGAAGTTAAGTCCCATAGTGCTTAGAGCCATTTGAACCATTTCTAAACTTGTCACCTGCAAAGGCTGTATGATACGTGAGAAACGTAAAGCGAGATTGTGCTTGAATAAAGATAAAAACCACTTCTGTTCATTCCACATTCCACTGAAGTGCAATAATTTGTCCTGTGGGAACACATTATTGAAAGTTATCAGCATTTTTATATGTTTTGTTTAATTTTATGAGGTTTCTATTTGTTTACATTTATGTTTGGCTATTGATGAATGTGACCATGTACACGCAGTTTCGCAGGCATGCAAGGTGACAAAAAAATTATTTAAAAACATATATTTTAAACACTTCTCCGACATTCCTTACATAATTCCGCAAAAGAAAAAATATTATTACTGTTATGTATAAATGTGCGGTAACAAATGTTAATTAAACAGTCCTTTATTGGGACATGTCACACCTCTCAGGACAGTTAGGAAACGGAAAGAATGACAAGCGTAGTTTCTTCTTTTTGTTACTGCTGCAATTTGTTGTATCCATACGCTACCGTCTGCCTAAAACCTGTGACAACTCGACATAAACTGTACTAATCACTTTCATCAAATTCGATACTCAACGCCGTAGCTTATTACCTGCTGTCGCAATGTACGATAAAAGTCGGGAGCTTTGTGACTTGCTGTTAGACCCGGCAAAGAGCTGTTGGCAAAAGGCATCGTGGACTGCCAGCTGAAATTTAAAAATCGGACGGAGAGGCGGTACGGCGGAGCGAGCCGCCTTCATTTTCGGGCCGTCCAATAGACGTCAGCCGCAGCTGCGCGGCCGCCACAGATCAAAGGCTGCCGATGGCCGCCGGGCGCCGACTCGCTGACCGCTGCGGCCGCGTCTCAGGCGAGGAAAACCGGCGTCCAGGCCGAAGAACCGGCACCCTAGATTTGTGCTGCACCGCAGCCAACGCACCGCCAAGAAAAATGAAGGGAAATGCCGTCCACGGCGAAGGAAACTTACTGATGCTACATTGTAATTACTCTGGCCGATCGTATCATAATAGCAAACACATCAGCTACGTCAATAAATCCGGCATTTTAATTACGGCAACAAACGCCGATTAGCTATTCATAAGATAACCCGTTACATCAGAGTTTATTTCAGCAGGCTGTGCGTCTCCATGGTTCAAAGTTGGAATCGCTGAATGGCTACGCACGGATTCCACGTTTGGTTCTCCTGCATGTTCATGGTCCAGTCACATTAATGTGACCACGGCCTAAATTCGACGTAAACGTACAATAATTAGTCACAGACGGCAGATATCAGCATTAGCAGTGGAGGTTATGTGAAGCGTTTCGGGGGACGCAGGAAACAGTGCTGCTGTTGTCGTAATGCGAATTTATCTGACTCAAAAAGAGCATAGTCATAGGCTTTCGGGCGTTAGAGGCACTTCCGAAATGGCCAAGTTTGTATATTCCCATGTCGCCGCGGTTAAAGAATACCGTGCATGATAAAATGGCGCCATTCAAAACGGGTGCCGAGGTAAACCTGATGCACCACGGGCCATAAATGGCAGAGGTGAAAGACGCTTGAAGAGATGTGGACGGGCGAGTAGACGGGTAACTATTGAATGGCTGACTTTCCCAGATGAACCAACGGGCTACCAACAGTAGCCCCTCAACGACCGTTCAGCGAAGGTTGCTCCGTATAGACCTCCGCACCAGGCTCCTGATTCGTGCACCCGTGCTGATTGCTATTCGTCGGCGACGAAGGTTGGCACATGCATGCCCAACTGCAACTGGGCGTCCATTGAGTGGAGAGAGGTGACCTTTCCACATGAATCACGTTTTTTGTTCCATCAGACAGATGGCTGTCGGCGTATGCGGCTCTGCAACAATTGTCAGAATGGCCCAGGCTGGAAGAGGAAGCGTTAAAGTCTAGGGAATGTTGGCGTGGCATTCCCTGGGTGCTCTTGTCATTCTGGAAGGCACAGTGGGTCCGTACAAGTCCGTTACAGAAATCACCGAACTCTTCCCGCACGTCCGCGCTGCAAAATGTCGTTCTTCAGGCTTTCGACAGGTGATCACAACGTGACGTGATCTAACATTTCTATTTTTAATACGTACCGGTTCTGAAACATTTTCGACAGTGTACAGGTTCTGAAAGATTTTGGCCTATACTGTTAACAAAATGTTCACTGTGTGATTCTGGAATGTTGAGTACTGCGTACAAATAACAGTGTCCGACAAGTCTGCCTGTGATTTCTGTATCAGTTAAGTGATATAACTTCTTTCAATATTGATATTAGCTTCCATAAACGATTCTGGTTTCGGATTCGATAAACTGACAACTGATCCTCGTTGTTGTTGTTGTTGCTGTTGTGGTCTTCAGTCCAGAGACTGGCTTGTCGCAGCTCTCCATGCTACTCTATCCTGTGCAAGCTGCTTCATCTCCCAGTACCTACTGCAACCTACATCCTTCTGAATCTGCTTAGTGTATTCATCTCTTGGTCTCCCTCTACGATTTTTCCCTCCACGCTGCCCTCCAATACTAAATTGGTGATCCCTTGATGCCCCAGTACATGTACTACCAACCGATCCCTTCTTCTAGTCAAGTTGTGCCACAAACTCCTCTTCTCCCCAGTCCTATTCAATACCTCATTAGTCAGGTGATGTATCCATCTAATCTTCAGCATTCTTCTGTAGCACCACATTTCGAAAGCTTCTACTCTCTTCCTGTCCAAACTATTTATCGTCCATGTTTCACTTCCATACATGGCTACACCCCATACAAATACTTTCAGAAACGACTTCCTCACACTTAAATCTATACTCGATGTTAACAAATTTCTCTTCTTCAGAAACGCTTTCCTTGCCATCGCCAATCTACATTTTATATCCTCTCTACTTCGACCATCATCAGTTATTTTGCTCCCCAAATAGCAAAACTCCTTTACTACTTTAAGCGCCTCATTTCCTTATCTAATTCCCTCAGCATCACCCGATTTAATTCGACGACATTCCATTATCCTCGTTTTCATTTTGTTGATGTTCATTTAATCGTATATCCTCCTTTCAAGACACTGTCAATTCCGTTCAGCTGCTCTTCCATGTCCTTTCTTGTCCTGACAGAATTACAATGTCATCGGCGAACCTCAACCCTCAACACAAAAAAGTAACGATTTCGAATATACGAGGTGCGACAATGAAGTAATGAGACATTTTCTTTGCAAGATTTGACAACCCTGCAGGCTTGCATAGGTACAATATCTTTGACCTTGGTCTATAAGCTGCTTCTAGTCCAAGCGACACATCGATGCAACAGCTCTGTCGTGAGTTGTGCTGTAATAAGTTAACACGTGTTTGTGTCTCTCGTCCCAGAAATTGGAACCGCATAATATTGCACAACGGTATGCCATTTCTTTTTGCGTTAAATTGGGTGAAAACGCGACGACAACTCACGGTAAGCTTCAGAAGCCTTTTGGAGAGGAGGTTATGTCAAGAGCTAACGTTTATCGTTGGAATAAAATCTTTGAAGATGAAGACCGCAGTGGACGACCAGCAACCTCACGGACGGATGTCAACTTGGCCAGGATGCGTGAACTCGTACGATCTGATGGAAGATTATCAGGGAAAATGATTGCAGAAGAACTGATCAACAATGGAGAAACGGTTCGTCTAATAATAACTGAAGATCTTGGTATGAGAAATGCGCCATCCCATACTGCTCTGCCGGGTTCCCGGGTTCGATTCCCGGCGGGGTCAGGGATTTTCTCTACCTCGTGATGGCTGGGTGTTGTGTGATGTCCTTACGTTAGTTAGGTTTAAGTAGTTCTTAGTTCTAGGGGACTGATGACCATAGATGTTAAGTCCCATAGTGCTCAGAGCCATACTGCTCTGTCAGTACAGTAATTTTTAACCTCAAAACAAATTTCAGTACTACCACAGCTACCTTATTCACCAGGTATCGCTCCGTGCGACTTTTTTCTATTTCCCAGAGTCAAAACGGCGATCAAGGGACACCATTTTCAAACAACACAAGATGCCCAAAAAGCTGTGACGAGGCTCTTGGAGAATATTACAGAAGATGAGTTCCAGAAATGTTAACATCAATGGCAGAAGTGCTGGAAAAAATGTGTGCAATCGGAAGAGAACTACTTTGGAGAAGACAACACTAAACTTGACTAAAACGATAAGCAACTTTTTTTTCCACATCAGTATCATTACTTTATTGTCGCACCTCATATACAGAGAAAGGCCATTTATTGTAAAATTACGTGATTGCAGAACGGTCACTGGAGGTCGTTACTTCCATAAAATATCTAGGAGTAACTTGCAAAAAAACTCGTTCAACCAATGCTTTAATACCGTTCATCAGTCTGGGACTGGCACTAGACAGAATTAAAAGAGGAAATAGTTAAGACACACAAAAGGGAAGCACGATTGGTTACAGGTTCATTTAGTAACGCGAAAGCGTCACGAAGACCCTCCGCCAACTCCGGTGACACTGCAAGAAGCGTTCTGCATCACTACATGGTCTACTGTTAAAATTCCAAGTGCGTACATTCCTAGAAGCGTCAACTAATGTATTTCCGCCTCCAATGTATACCTCGCGAAAAGGCCAAGACGAAAAAATTAGAGATATCCTAGTCCACACGGAGGCTTTTACCATCAATCGTTCTTGCCGCAGTGCAAACACAACTGGAACAAGAAGAGGAGGAAATGATTAGTGCGCAAAGTACCCGCCGCCACACAATGTAAGGTGGAATGCGGAGTATACCGTAGATGTGGATGATTGCTGGACGTGGTGGCTAATTCAGAGGACCGACATCTGCGTGGCGTCAATCAAGCCACGAAAATAGCCGCCACTTACACGGTCAGGTACCACAACAGAATTTGTCCACTGTACTCCCTAGCCGCGAGGCCAGTGAGTATTAAAACTACAACGAATCAGCTGCGCATCAGGCACTCCACAATGTTTTGGATAAATCACAGATCTCGTTGAACAGATTCAACTAAATACCAAAATAATAAACCTGCCGAAACCAACAGTCTGCTGTGACCCATGATGTAATTAAAATAATGAACATAAATTCACTGAAATCTGGTATATGCAACATGTTATTCGTGGCCCGTGCAGGTTCAGTAATCCCGATCCTAAAGGTGCTCGCAAGGACCAGTTACCGGGTGCAGTCGAAGGAATCTTTTACACATTAAAGCACACTCTCCGTTGTACACTGGAGCGCGCCCAATTGGTATGGGCATGCATATTCAAATAGTACAGAGGTATGTGAACAGGCAGAATACGGCGCTGCGGTCGGCAATGCGTATGTAAGAGAAGTGTCTGGGGCAGTTGTTACATCGGCTACTGCTGCTACAAAGGCAGGTTATCAAGATTTAAGTGAGTCCGAACGTGGTGTTATAGTCGGCGCACGAGCGATGGGACACAGCATCTCCAAGACAGCGATGGAGTCGTGATTTTCCCGTACGACCGTTTCACGAGGGTAGCTTGAATATCAGGAATCCGGTAAAACATCAAATCTCCGACATCGCTGTGGCCGGAAAAAGATCCTGCAAGAACGGGACAAAGGAAGACTGAAGAGAATCGCTCTACGTGACAAAAGTGCAACCCTTCTGCAAATTGCTCTAGATTTCAGAGCCGGGCCATCAACAAGTGTCAGCGTGCGAACCATTCAACGAAGGCCCACTTGTCTACCCTTGACGACTCAACGACACGAAGTTTTACACATAGGCCTGTACCCGTCAACACCGAAACTGGACTGTTGATGACTGGAAACATGCTGCCTGGTTGGACGAGTCTCTTTTCAAATTGTATCGAGAGGATGGACGTGTACAGTTATGGAGACAACATCATGAATCCATGGACGCTGCATGTCAACAGGAGACTGCTCAAGCTGGTGGAGGCTCTGTAATGGTGAAGGGCGTATGCAGTCGGAGTGATATGGGACCCCTGGTACGTCTAGATACGACTCTGACAGCTGACATGTACGTCTGATCAACTGCATCCATACATGTCCATTGTACATTCCGACGGATTCTGGTAATTCCAACAGGACAATGCGACACCCCACACGTCCAGAATTGCTACAGAGTGGCTCCAGGAACACCCTACTGTGCTTAAACACTGATAATTTAAATGACAAATTGTGCTAAGACAACGCTCTTTTGATACATCATTGTGCAGTAGCACTTATGCGTTGCACTTTCATAGCACACAAGTTACAGCAGAAAAGGTGTCCAATACGAGAAACCTGTAACTACCGATATGTAGTTTCCTGTCATTTCATTATAACAACTCGTACTTAAAACGACGCGTTTTCCACATAAATTTACTATGCTGCTGGTTCGAAACATTTTATATTCGTACCACGTACGTTATAATATAAGAACACTAAACACGCAGTTCGAATCCATACGGCTTTAATGCAATACGTCGTCTCCAAAGTTCTGCTTGTGACATGAACCCGATGCTGCATTCATCTCACTGGCCACGTTTCTCTACACGAGGCAAAAATCTTAAGCTGCAGATTCTTTCTTTCACTGTTCGTAATGTAGTGGGACGCGGAATTCCACGCTGTGACGTCGCCAAGCTCGTCGTCGACGAATGTTTTCACGTCCCTTGAGAGGCCGATTTTAGGCAGTTTCCGGTTTTCTGGGCGTGTGTTGGCCTCAAGTGAACCAACAGGTGCCCTGTTCGCTGTACGGCGAGGCCTTTCATGAAACCGCTGAGCCACAAGGCAGCAGGACTGTGGTGCTTAGGTGAACGTGACAAACACTTGCCGAAGTTCGACAGAAACCAATAAGTTATATTTTTGCCGTGGAATTTCGAGTGCGATTTTCGTTAGCAATCCCCCCCCCCCCCCCCAGCAGTATCTGAAGCGTATTGCTGTCTTCTTTCCTGGACGACATAATGGTGTCACGGACCAACTGAGGTGGTGCGGTAATTACGACGCTGTCCCTCATTACAGAGGAGCCGAGTTGACATCCCAGTCCGGCCACAAGAATTTAATTTCTCTGGCATCGACAGACGAATACTGGGATGATTTCGATGAGAAAGGCACAACCGCTTTCTTCCTCATTCGTGTCCAATCCTAGCTTATGCCTATGACCAACACTGATTTTCTTTTCTTATTTTGTTAGGTGGAGATGTTTATGATTTTTCTCGACACACCAACTTCGACTTTCGTGGTAGACTGTTTTACGGATCAGGAACTAACGTAAACCATCTCCTCCAACACCTAAATCAGTCTCCTGATTACAGAACTTAATAATGCGCAAACAAAACTGATAGAAATAGCGCACGCAACTCTTACGCGCCACTCTTTATTGGTAAAAGAAATGAAAGCTTTAGCTAGTTACAAGCGATTGACCACTGGAGGAATATAATGCCCAGAAAGTGCGGTTAGGGTGAGCATGATACTTAAAGGAACAATAAGGACAATATACCCGTACATCGCTCACCATTTTCGTTTTACTATATTAAGGGGTCTCATCTACATCGATAGTGCCTCGTGCAGTACATCCACAGAACACTAGCAATTACTAACGGTATGCCACAGACCTTTTGGTCTAAATTACTACACAAAAATTATTGTCAACTCTGTGAATGCACAGTCAAACCTGTAGGTGACACCCCTGTGTAATCGGAACTTCGGTCATACAGGCATGCATGACAACGACACAGTTAAAATTTATGTCCTAAAACGTTCAGGTCTGAGAACGGTGTGATTAAAAAGAAAAGGAATACTTTCCAATGGTTAGTTAGAGTTGCAGCACTCTGGTCACCACATTGCGGGTCTAAGAGTGGAGCTCAGTAAATAATGCAATAGTTTCCTTTCTCGGCCAATCTTGGTTGAAAGACTGTGGAATTTGCCGTGAACATTGCGGGATATTCCCGCTTCAGCCCCTGTAGTTCCATGAAATTTCGATAGGTAGCAGCGCTATACGTAGCCTTCAAAATGGTTCCTGTTCAGAATGGTTCAAACGGTTCTGAGTACTGTAGGGCTTAACGTCTGAGGTCATCAGTCCCCTAGAACTCAGAACTACTTCAAGTTAACTAACCTAAGGGCATCACACTGATTCATGCCCGAAGCAGGATTCGAACCTGCGACCGTAGCAGTCGTGCGGCCCCAGACTGAAGCGCCTAGAACCAGTCGGTCACACCCGCCGGCTATTATTTACATGACAATATAACAGTCGCTGCGTGCAACAGCCTTCTGAATGGAATGTAACCTGATAAAAACATTTGTTATGTGGAATAATTTATACTGCTGCAGTCACTTTTTACTAATATTTCATTGTGCTAACAAAATGTAAGTAAAAAGTGACTGCAGCAGTATAAATTATTCCAGATAATCGTATAACACAGTCGCAGACCTCAAACACTATCCATATAACATGGATAAATTTAAAATAAAACAATTTGCAAGTTTGAAGCTGTTTTATACACGGGAGGTAGAGTCTTCAAAGAATCTGGGTTCTGCTCGTTATTCACTAAGTACACATCGCATTATTGTTATCTCGTCGTGTGTTCCACGCGTTAAAGGCCATTTTAGACGATTCCTAAGTTTTGCAGTGCCTCGTGTGCTCCCGATTCTGAGAACACCAATGTTAGTTAGTTCCACAAAGTCCGGAGAGGAGACAGTTCGTACATGTCGACGACGCAGCGCAGTTTGTGGTACATCCGGGGCGTCCCGCGCCACGGCAAACAAACGGGTGAGAGCCGGAACCATACGTCAATGCCATGCGGCCGCGCCGCCCTGCCCTCTGCAACGGCCACGTGCCGTGCGTGCCGACCCGAACCGACCCGACCCGACCCGCTTCCCGACCCAGCAAAACACCGAACTTTTAGATACCGGCCAGCAACAATATATTTCCCCCGCATAGGCGATGACAATCGGAAGAATAAGTGTCTAATATATATTGTTTAAGTTGTGTGTGTGTGTGTGTGTGTGTGTGTGTGTGTGTGTGTGTGGACGTAAGAGAGCTTGTGAACAAACGGCTAAAGTTTTTAAAAAGTGCCGTAGAACGTCGTTAGAGGAGCCAAAACAAAATGGCGCAACTTCGCTTTGTCTCCGTCAGAGGTGTGCTACGGCACTGTGGAGCACTAATTTTAATGTTTAGCACGGCTGAAAATACGTATCCGAAAACCAAAACGAATAAAAAAATAATTACATAACTTTATTTTCTGGAGATGATGGTTACAATTTTACGATTAATCCTCGAAATGATGTGCTAAAGAGTACAACCATTAGGGTTTTTTTTTTTTTTTTTATATGAGCTACACCGACCCCCCCCCCCCCCCCCAGTCCCAATTCTCTCCCATGAAGAACTTTTCTGGGTGTTTTCCAAATTAAAATTTATTACATTAAATCTCTAGGCAATGAGAACTGGAAGTCTAGCACATATGGAAACTGTAATTAAAATGGGGGGGGGGGGGGGCGGCAGCGAAGGAGGTGCATTTTATGTACACCAAGATATGAAACTTCCTCGCAGATTAAAACTGTGTGCCGGACCGAGACTCGAACTCGGGATCTTTGCCTTTCGCGGGCAAGTGCTCTACCATCTGAGCTACCCAAGCACGACTCACGCCCCGTCCTCACAGCTCTACTTCTGCCAGTATCTCGTCTCCTACCTCTCATAAGGTCGTGCTTGAATAGCTCAGATGGTAGAGCACTTGCCAGCGAAAGGCAAAGGTCCCGATTTCGAGTCTCGGTACGGCACACAGTTTTAATCTGCCAGGCAGTTTCGCATCAGCACACACTCCGCTGCAGAATGAAAAATCTCATTTTGGATACACCAAGATACATACAACACATACATCAGGCAGTAACGAAGGCATAAGTAGTTTGGTGGAAAAAAATACGAACGTAAACTGAAGAAGTTGGTTTAAGTTCATATTCTAAGGTAACAAAAATTTTGAGTACTGGAATTAAGACTGATGTGGTGTGAAACGCAGAAATCATTGGGGAAGTTGATAAAAATATGTATTTTAGTGTCTACGACAGCACTGGGGATATAAGTAGATGAAAACTACTACGAAAATTAAATTAATGAAGTTGCGAAAGTAAACGCAAATGACACTCCTCAGCAATGTAAAAATGCCAGAAACTTAGATCTAGCCCATAGTTTCGTACGAATAAAAATACTGGACAGTGAAAAAATGGATCGCAAGAAAATAAGTTCCTTTGAAACGCAGGTTTGAAGATGAATTATAAAGATTTTATGCGCTAAAAATTAAAACATGAAACAGCCCTGCAAACAGTAAAGCGAAATACATCTTTGGCGGCCCAAATACTGCAGGTGATTTAAGTTGCTTTCGGCGTATCATGAGAGCAGGAAACCCACTAGAAAAAAATCTAGTAATGTTCGGAATAACAGGTCAAAGATGTAGAAGAAAACCGAGTAGGAGGTGGACAGAGGACTTTAAAGAAGGCACCGAATGACACTGGAAAAACTGAGGACCAAACCAACGCCCAAGAACTCACGGAAGGACCTCGTTCACCATGTTCCCAGAAGTCGGAGGTGAGGTGATGGGTAATAACAACGTTTCAGTTAACAGAAAAATGTAGAACAGCAGCATAGAAAAGATGAACGATTCGGCAGTTTTTCTTAGCGAATGTGTGAGTACTACTCACATGCTCAGCAAACTGCAGCAGGAGACCCTTCAAGAAGTCGTGCACTGCGGGCAGACAGCGTGCGTTCCAGAAGTGATGAAGCATAGTAATTCCTTCAACATACATCTCATGTAATATCCAGAGGCGTAAATTAGAAAACTTTGAATTCATATACAGAAACGCGTACCATCTACGCTACCCTCTGCCACGGTGGCTTGAGGAATGCAAATCTAGACGTACAGACGATATTTTCTGGTCCTTCACTTTCTCGCGGTGTACTTTGTAGCAAAATAATCAATACGTGTACTTACTGGCAGTAATATATCCCGTCGCAATCCATGACGAAGTGTGCTAATAGGATGCTTATGCCACGGTGCGGATCACGATTTACGTATTATACCAAAAAACGCTGGTGTAGCTAAGCAAGCCGGTGGTAAAGATAGGTTACCCGCTGCGCAAGTGACATATGGTCGTGCCGTATGCACCGGGAGTGTGGGAGAGCTGTGACAATAGGCTGAATTGGCCTCGTGCGACCACAGATAGCACACAATACCGTATCAGGTTTGGATGCACCAAGATGCATTATGTTACGCGATCAAGAAATCGACCGGAGATTGCTGGATACTTTACCTCTCAAATGTCTACGTAAGTGCCAGTTTAATGATTACAAATCGCCCTGCAAATATTAAAAAGAGAATTAATTTAATGTTACATATGATTGGTGGATTGGACCGAGCAATTATGAAAGTGCGCCCACTGGCTGGCATGCAGTGAAGGGATGAGAAAGGACAGTACGGGATCTTTTTAAGTCTTTATACAGGCAACACGTGTACACTACGAGTGACTATTTCGTGTAAATAAAAGTGAGTCACTTTGCTTCGGGGAACGTTTATAGCCATTCTAGTACAGGCAGCCATATTTTGAACCCATATAGATGATGAGTGGTAAATTTCGCTTACGAAAGTAACCTAAGTTTTATTCTGAAGAGTGCAACGATGAGAACTGAAGACACATGGAAACAGGCATAGTGCAACGTTTTGTGAATACTATGTGCTCGAATGGTTCTAACCAGAATCCACGATCGTTGCTGTGATTAAAGAGACGAGACTGGCTCTCGTTTAGAGCTGATTCAGAAAACGCATTTTCCTCATGTTGGTTTGAATTAGTAAATGAGGTGGCATCCCACGGATTGAGTCTTTATTGCAGCTTGTGGTAATATCGCGAACACCTCTCCAAAATTTGCTTTCCTTAAGCCGCGGTCTATGGAGAACAGATTTACAGGGGAACATCGAAACAGATGTAAGAGAGGCTTGAACACATGATAATCTACGAAAGAATGAAGCGCAGCTGCTAGCATTTACCTTCGTGATGCGTTCGGCGCACTCCTCCAAGAGGCAGCCTTCCGCAAGCTACAACTTGCGCTTTTAGCGTGTCTGGCGTAGTTATGAGTCGTGGCAGGAGCTACTACTCATATCAAGACGGGAGACGCTGCAACTTTACGATGGCGACAAGATCTATCGTCAAAATATTGTCCATTAGACACCGACAACCCTTGGCATTTTGGTAACACTACAGGCAACATTCGAGTGGCGATGGCAATGTGTGTTGCTGTGACGCAGCACCGAAACGGCGCAACAAGAACGGCTAATCCTCTACCAGACTATCTCTACTACTCTTTCCACTGTAAAAGGGCAATAACAGTTAACAATCAGTACTACCGACACAAGCTTATCTGAAAATGTAAATACAAAGTAGGTGCTATTAGATTTATATGCTGTGTTGGCTGTGAGAACATGACAGGCACAGCCGAAGAAAGATGGGGCAAAATTTGGCTGTGGCCATTCCGAATAAATCAACTCAGTACATTCTGCCGACAAGATTTACATGAATAACGATGCATTTAAATCATGAAGGGATGGGGGTGGGCGGGCAGGACAGTGACTTAAACCCTGCTCCTCTATGATTCCACTGTGTCTTCTTACTGACCAACCTTCAAGAGTTACTAGATATTAATAAATAAACCGAGGCTTCATTAACATTTAACTGTTACAAGACCCGAATGTCTTACAACACGCCTGCCAATCATTTCCATCTGTTAGTCAGGTAAGCATAATTCGAAGAAGGCACTGCCCATTCCCTTTAAAGAAGTTCACACCAGCTGTGTTTGTATCGGTCTGCGCGCTGCGAACCCCGAACAGTACTCCAGCCAATTAAGTCCAAGCTTCCACCTGTTTTTGATATAAAGATATTGTTTTTCTAGGCAACCTGCGACAGTTAGGTAAATAAGATAAACAGCAAATCCGTCGACTGTCCTAAAATAGCGTATTTTGTTTTCCATACTACCTTTCGAGACTTAACTACTGCGAGACGTCCTGCGCGATATGAATTTGATGACGTAGTGCGCTGGTGGAAGGTCCACTGTTTTTTCACAAATATTAAAAATATGACAGGGTGACTCAAAGGTCACCAACGTACATGTAAACTGAACCCAAAACGAATAAAAATAATCTATGTCTCTAGCAGACTTGAGCTCTACGTTGGTTCGGCTGACCCACTTAGAACAGAAATGACAGAAAATCGAAACATATTTTCTGTAATTAATTTTTATATTTTTACAAGTGCGACTGGCAATTTTATATAGAGTCGTTGGTGCGCATATGCATATTATCTACGCTGCCTATTGGAAGACTCAGAGTGTGTTATGAACGCTAGTCCTAGGTTTGATGTGCGAGCTTCCCTCAACTCTTACTCTGTGCTCCCATTGCCTCACCAGCTGCTCAATAACAGTTGTACGCAGCTTGTTTCCTTGCACTGTCCTACAGAAACTGGCGGAGAAGCTATTCTCGCCAGTTGTTCTTTTTTTTCCACGAAAGTGACATTAAGTAAGCTTTGTACTTGAGCCAGTCCTTCCTTATATAGTTGCACACTAGGTTCATTGCCATACGCCAGCTGAAGAAGACACTGCAATTCCTGGAAACAGCCACCCATATACGGACTTCTCCTCGCATGACACTGTCGCGGTCGATCTACGTAGCACGTGGTTGCTAACCAGGAAGAACAGTTAGCTCAACTCCCGCGTGGGTAGCTGTTTCAGCACACCTCTCTCCTTGTCCAGATGCTGCCTTGTGTTGGACGCGTGCCGATTACCGTTTGCGGTGGTGACATCATCGGCGGCTTGTGTTTAACTGTTTACCGTGGCGTATCAAGTACTGAACTGCGTAAAACATGCCGTGCCTCTGCGTCCTATTTTGTAATTGAGACGTGATTATCACTGCACTCTGTTCCGAGTTGCCAGGCGTTCTGGGTGACAATTTAATATGAGAAGATTAAGGATTATTGACTGTTCACTCATTCACGAAAATACTACAAACATTGTTAATCTGCAACAGACATTCCGGAAATTAATGGAATTTTCATGTTTTCTTGTCTGTGACATCAAATACTGGAAAGACAAGAAACAATTTCTTTCATTGAGGGTAACACCCTGTCGATACCATGACTGTGCAATATACAAGTTTAACCCAAATGAATATGGTAGGCGAAGACTACGGAATGCGCCCGCAATTATTTGGAGAATTCGGTGACGACCGATCACGCCTGCGATTTGAACACAGGACATTCCAAATGTAATGTAACTCCGTGTTGTACCTTTGCCTAACATCACTGTGCACCAGATGTTGTTGTTGTTGTTGTTGTTGTTGTTGTCTTCAGTCCTGAGACTGGTTTGATGCAGCTCTCCATGCTACTCTATCCTGTGCAAGCTGCTTCATCTCCCAGTACCTACTGCAACCTACATCCTTCTGAATCTGCTTAGTGTATTCATTTCTTGGTCTCCCTTTACGATTTTTACCCTCCACGCTGCCCTCTAATGCTAAATTTGTGATCCCTTGATGCCTCAAAACATGTCCTACCAACCGATCCCTTCTTCTGGTCAAGTTGTGCCACAAACTTCTCTTCTCCCCAATCATATTCAATACTTCCTCATTAGCTATGTGATCTACCCATCTAATCTTCAGCATTCTTCTGTAGCACCACATTTCGAAAGCTTCTATTCTCTTCTTGTCCAAACTAGTTATCGTCCATGTTTCACTTCCATACATGGCTACACTCCAAACAAATACTTTCATAAACGACTTCCTGACACTTAAATCTATATTCGATGTTAACAAATTTCTCTTCTTGAGAAACGATTTCCTTACCATTGCCAGTCTACATTTTATATCCTCTCTACTTCGACCATCATCAGTTATTTTACTTCCTAAATAGCAAAACTCCTTTACTACTTTAAGTGTCTCATTTCCTAATCTAATTCCCTCAGCATCACCCGATTTAATTTGACTACATTCCATTATCCTCGTTTTGCTTTTGTTGATGTTCATCTTATATCCTCTTTTCAAGACACTGTCCATTCCGTTCAACTGCTCTTCCAAATCCTTTGCCGTCTCTGACAGAATTACAATGTCATCGGCGAACCTCAAAGTTTTTATTTCTTCTCCATGAATTTTAATACCTACTCCAAATTTTTCTTTTGTTTCCTTTACTGCTTGCTCAATATACAGATTGAATAACATCGGGGATAGGCTACAACCCTGTCTCACTCCTTTCCCAACCACTGCTTCCCTTTCATGCCCCTCGACTCTTATGACTGCCATCTGGTTTCTGTACAAATTGTAAATAGTCTTTCGCTCCCTGTATTTTACCCCTGCCACCTTTAGAATCTGAAAAAGAGTATTCCAGTCAACATTGTCAAAAGCTTTCTCTAAGTCTACAAATGCTAGAAACGTAGGTTTGCCTTTTCTTAATCTTTCTTCTAAGATAAGTCGTAGGGTCAGTATTGTCTCACGTGTTCCAACATTCCTACGGAATCCAAACTGATCCTCCCCGAGGACAAGGGGATCAAATTCGTAACACTCAGTCGCTCTGCAATTCCCAACTTACGGAGCTCAGTTCGTGTTTTTTTTTTCCGTGCTGACAGGGTTCGCGAGTGCGACATTCTGTACTGCAATGACTTTTGTAGCTGTTGTTCTGTTACTTTTCGTCACAATCCTCTTCAAAGACCGTCTGTCACGATGCCTCAGCACACACTTCCGTGCGAGTTGTGGCTTCGTGGATGATGTTTTCCCGCTTTCCCTGTATGCCGTACAAATCTTCGATAAAGGTGTCCATTGGAAAACCTAACACTTTGACCACCTTGGTTACGGAAGCGCCCACCATACGAACACCAACAATTTGCCAAAGTTAGATTTCCTGGGGGACCTCCAAATTTTTAGGGCCTCGAGATTTGGAGGCCTCCCTGTACCAGATGATTTTTTATCTAATTCCAGACAAGAGCAAAATCTGTTCAGAAGGTAAGGCGCAGTTTAAAGTTGGACGCCACATACGTATAAAAAATATAAACATGGGTACCTATATATCTTTTATCAGGTCATGGAAACTGTCTGCGGGTGTGTTTCGATTTTTTTTAAAACGTTGCATTGAGCTTAAAAACTGTAGAACGATAACCAGTTGTCTGGCAGAAGCATAAACTCTTGTAGGAAACGATTTTTGATACCTTTCCCATCTACACAAGTGTACTATAAATGCAGTTTAAAAATACGCGCGTAAGTTAATGATAAGACCAAGAAATGGAAAAACATTGTACATCGCCTTTTAGATATTACGGCGGTTTTAGCTCAGCAGAACCTTGCTTTGAGAGGTCATCGCGAAGACGTTACATGGGAAAACAGAGGACATTTATTAGAACTGGTTCAATTGATGGCGAATGCAGTATTGAAAGACCATTGTTTAAAACTAGACGAGTCTGTTGGTATGTCAAAGAGAGTACCTTCTAATTTTTTTCGAAAGGAATGGAAAATGAATTTATTTTTACTTTCGGTGAACACAACAGGAAAAGAAATTACGCAGTTATATAAAAGGCTAAACATTACCGAATCCCAGATGAAAGTGGAACTGACCAAAGAAGCCAAACAACAGACACGACCTTATAGAAAACAACACTATGGAAGTTCGAGAACCCTTTTCTTTTCAATCCAGACGCTACAATCAGTCCCAGAGTTAATCATTTCTTAAATCTATTTGGAGTTCATGGATCTTGTATTGTCTCTAGCGTCACCTGATTTCAAACTGTATAGAAGTTGAAACTTCCTGGCAGATTAAAACTGTGTGTCGGACCGAGACTCGAACTCAGTACTTTGCCTTTCGCGGGCAAGTGCTCTACCGATAGAGCTATTGTAATATCAACATACTCGCGATATTAATAAAAAAGGACTTCATCGATACTAAAATTATAATAAATAATTATTGTCATTGACATAATTTAATTTTCTGTGCATTTCATCCCCATCGACACGAAAATCGCCGAAGTGGCGTCAACTCTAAAGACTTGCACCAGGCGAACGGTCAACCCGACGGGAGGACTTAGCCACACGGCATGTCCATTTCTGTCAAAATAATATTTCAGACAATATTCATGGAAAAAAAGGAAATCTTCATCTTTTGTTATCTATGATTCCTCTAGAATAATCCTTTTTTCTTGTTCGAACTGTTGTAATGATAGGACGTGCCTGATGTCTCATAACACAGAGGTCTGTAAAAAACAGTATTACGTTGTTAATATCTGAAAATTTAAGTTTATATGTGATTGAAATGAATTTTCTTTGGTTAAAACTATTTTATTGTAATTCTCGTCCTACATAAATGTTAAGTTTTCTGCTCAGCCACAAAGGAGCGCAGCCATTAGCGCTCTTGATTTACAGCGCGGTTTATTGGTAAATGCTGACATATAAGCGATTAACATTGAAAAATATTTTCAAATGTTAATGCATATAGTGAAGGTACAAAAAGATTTAATATATATTATTTGTTAGTAGTAAAATAGGGCCTGAAGCAGAATCGATAAGTGATTGTCTTATTTTTGCCGACATCTTAGTGAAATATTGCAGCGGCAGTTTTAAAAAGATTTTCTACACGGACATAAATGTTGTTGGTCATAATTGCGATAATAATTGTGTATTGGTGGCCCAGAACCCACTTTGAGGAAGTAAATTCGACTTAGATTATGAATAATCTTTAAATATAGTGCAAATAACACCTTACGTTATATAAATTCTTATCTGCTGATGTATGGAGCCTGGTTATTTCGTAACAACTTTTATGAAATATTCTGACAGGAAAAATACATTAGTGTTGTGTGCGTGCGGTACTGTGTGACAAAAACTGTTCATTTTTCTTAAAGAAAAGTGCTGCCACCTCGTTAAATTTGATAAACGATCTGCAACTTAGTGCCATTTACACTGCTTGAGAGACAACATTGCTACACGTTCCCAGGTGGAGATTTCTTTAACAAAATAACGATCATTAGCAGCGTTTAAACAAAACCTCATGTTACACTGATAATACGTAACTAGTTTTATTGTAATCTTGCTGAAGTTGTGCAACACGCAATCAAACCACAATACTCGTACGCCACACCACCCAAGCACGACTCTCGTCCTCACAGTTTTACTTCCACTAGTACCTCGTCTCCTACCTTTCAAACCTTATAGAAGTTGTCCTGCGGAACTTGTGAGTCCAACACTCCTAGAACAAAGGATAGTGCCACAGCCTTGGGGGGGGGGGGGGGTCCCATAACGAAATTTTCACTTTGTATCGGAGTGTGCACTGATATGAAACTTCATGCTGATAGAAACGGAAATGCCGTGTGGTTAGGGCCTCCCGTCGGGTAGACCGTTCGCCAGGTGGAAGTCTTTCGAGATTACGCCACTTCGGCGACTTGCGTGTCGATGGGGATGAAATGATGATGATAAGTACAACAACACAACACCCATTCCCTGAGCGGAGAAAATCTCCTACCCAGCCGGGAATCAGACCCAGGCCGTGAGGTATGACATACCGTGGCGCTGACCTCTCAGCTACCAGGGGGCCGACTCCTGGTAGATTAAAACTGTTGTCCGAACACTTGTCCGCGAAAGACAAAAGTCCCGAGTTTGAATTTCGGTCCGAAAATTTTAATCTATCAGCGGACACTCCACTGCAGAGCGAAAATTTCATTGTCTAAGTCACATTCGTCTCCTTGTTTACGACATATACCCGCTGGAGTGTTCATTACTGTTCAGTAAAAGCAAAAACAGGAAACGTGGAAACATATTTGAGCGATGTGGAACACATGCCAGATCCACCCAATAACAACCGTGATACGTTATCTCCAGCAAGCTTACCGTTTCCTGCTATATGTGATTTTCACCTACATGAACTTTTGGCACACGATAATGGAGAAAGCAAATTTAGTCCAACAATATGTACGATATTATAATCAGGGAAGAACACAGCAAACAGTCGCGTATGAGTATTTTATTGCACATCTACCTACATTTGAGCTACAGTGTAGCCATCATCAATGCCCATCAGCTGCTGACAGCTCAGTTCACACTAGATTGAGCTATGATCGGTTTATGTTGGTTTTAACAATGTGTACATAAAAAAGATTTCTGTATCTGTACGACCCCCTATTAAACGCACTGATTATGGCTACACTGTAGCTGAAATACAGCTGGATCTGCAACAGAATACAGACTGTTTGCTGTTTCCATATCCGATTTAATCATTTCGCAGTCGCTGAGTACAGCTATTGTTTATGGAATTAAACATTAAACATTGAACATCTAGTCTCCAAAAGTGACTCTGGTTGAAAGACTGGGAAAAGGTACTGGCAAATTAAAAACCCTGAATGAGCAGTGGGTGACGAACAATGAACTGCAATTATAAACAATGGTATTTCTTTTGGCAGAAAAGAACGCAATGATGTGGACATTAATATCGACGAAATTGAAGAACGAGAGTAAATAAAGTAATGCCAAGTGAACTAGCACATGAAGCTGGATTATCGCTTCAAGAAGTAGTTGTCGACCAGGTTTGAATGCATATGCCGATTTTTACAAGAATTGTCTCAACAAAACGTGGCCATGAAAGAAATCGACTAAAATTTCCTATTCGTGAGTACTGTTCGAGTGTTCGGGGTCTCCAGACCGTCGGATTAAAGGAAGACATCTAAGGAATTCAGATGTAGGCTCCTACATTTATTACCGTAAGCTCTAACCAAACGCAAATATAACAGACATGTGTCGGGAACTCAAATGGGAATACCTGGAAGGAAGGTGGCGCTCTTTTCGAGGTACACTAATTCCACCAACATGCACTATGTGACCAAAAGTGCCTGGACACGTGGCTGAAAAATGACAAACACTCGTGGCGCCCTCCATCGGTAATGCTGGAATTCAATATGGTGTTGGCGCACCCTTAGCCTTGATGACAGATTCCACTCTCGCAGGCGTACGTTCAGTCAGGTGCTGGAAGATTTCTTGGGGAATGGCAGTCCATTCTTCACGAAGTGCTGCACTGAGGCGAGGTATCGATGTCGGTCGGTGAGGCCTGGCACGAAGTCGGCGTTCCAAAACATCCCAAAGGTGTTCTGTAGGATTCAGGTCAGGACTCTGTGCAGGCCAAACCATTACAGGGATGTTATTGTTGTGTAACCACTCCGCCACAGGCCGTGCGTTATGAACAGGTGCTCGATCGTGTTGAAAGATGCAATCGCCAACCCCGAATTGCTGTTCAACAGCGGAGAGCAAGAAAATGCTTAAAACATCAATGTAGGCCTGTGCTGTGATAGTACCACACAAATCAACAAGGGGTGCAAGCCCCCTCCATGAGAAACACGACCACACCGTAACACCACTGCCTCCGAATTTTACTGTTGGCACTATACACGCAGGTAGATGGCGTTCATTGGGCATTCGCCATACCCACACCCTGACATCGGATCGCCACATTGTGTACCGTGGTTCGTCACTCCACACAACGTTTTTCCACTATTCAATCGTCCAATGTTTACGCTCATTACACCAAGCGAGACGTCGTATGACATTTACCGGCTTGATGTGTGGCTTATGAGGAGGCGCTCGGCCATGAAATCCAGGTTTTCTCACCTTCCGCCTAATTGTCATAGTACGTGCAGTGGATCCTGATGCAATTTGGAATTCCTGTGTGATGGTCTGGAAAGATCTCTGCCCATTACACATTACGAATCTCTTTAACTGTCGGCGGTCTGTACGTTTTTGTGCTGTACGCGTCTCTTCACATTTCCACTTCACTATCACATCGGAAACAGTGGCCCTAGGGATGTTTAGGAGTGTGGCAATCTGGAGTACAGACGAATGACACAAGTGACTGACCACGTTCGAAGACCACGAGTTCCGCGGAGCGCCCCATGCTGCTCTATCTCACGATGTCTAATAACTACGGAGGTCGCTGATATGGTGCCTGGCCGTAGGTGGCATCATAATGCACCTAATATGAAAAACGTATGTTTTTGGAGGCGTCCAGATACTTTTCATCACAGAGGGTACATATCACGTAAGGACCACGAAGTTAAGACACGAGTAATTAGGGCGCTTAGGCACGCTTATAGACAGTCGTTTTTCCTTGGCACTGTTTGCGAGTGGAACAGGAAACGAAATGACTAACAGTGGCACAGAGTACCCTTTGCCATGCACCACACGGTGGCTTCCCGAGTATCTATGTAGATGCAGATTAATTAATTACGACGAGTTCCAGAGAATGACCTGTATGCTGGACACAAGTGTTTCGGAACCCTTGTCCGAACAACATTTTCTGCTTGTGTGTATGGGAGTTTATGGCTGTGTTTTTTCCGACAGCCTGCACGGCAGAATAAAAATAATTTCGACCGTGTACCTTAATGTAATTTGCATGGTATGGAATTAGATGCAGTTACTGCCTGCGCTAAAGGACGTCCCTCCGGAACGAGCGAGCAGCTGGCCAGAAAGAGCCAGCCGCTGTACCTGTAGTGTTGGGAGAGCGGCTATTTCGCAGCTGCCGTAACAACAAAGGACTGCTCAAAAATTGGCGCTGCCTCCGGAGGCGGAGAGAGACAGACAGACAGACAGACAGACAGAGAGCGAGGTAGCGGGCAGACAGGATTAATATTAAACGTCTGCAGGCAGGGGCCGCGCTTTGTAATAAGCACGGCCCTGATTTATGCGGCGAAGCACAGAGCCCCTTCCTCTCCCTGGTTGCGTTCCCCCCAGGAGATACAAGCATGCTCGCCGGCGCCTTCCTTTCCGTGTCGAGCGTCACCAATGCTACGGGAGGAAAGCTGAGGACGATGCGATACTTCAGCGCATTATATCGAGTGCCAGAAACTAGCAAATTCCCTATCTTTTGTCCACTACTAGTGAGGACATCACCACAAATATCCATTCTTTTCCTGAGGATTCTCACCGAGGCAGATGGCAGAATAGTGACACGAAGTCATCAGATCAAATGCACGTTGGTGCGGACACTGTTGTATAAAGCGCGAGACACCACTTTGTACGGTGGGGGTACCCGAAAGAAAGCGAATAATCTTTTGGTGGGCAGAGCTTTTGTAGTTTCGCGTTTAGTCGCTACCAGCGTATAGATCGAACATACCAGAGTCAGTAAGCCGAGTGTCGTCGCTTAATAAAGTAGTGCTAGTTTCGGAGAGTTTATATTGATAACTGTTTTGTGCGTTTGTCGTTTTTTCAATGGCTGATTTTCGTGAACAGCGCGGCGGCGGTGAAGTCCTGCTCTTTGCTCGGAAAAACTGGAGCAGGAACTCTTGAAACATTAAAAACGGCATAGAAAGGACGATCCTGGGGGGAAAACTCAGGTGTCCGAGTGATTTTACCGGTGAAATGTCAACTAACGATAAACTTCATTCTGGTCATTCTTCCACTGCTCTAACACATGAAAATGTTGAAAACATTCGTGCAGTCGTCAACGGAGATCGACGACGGATCATTGAAGAAACTGTGGATCTATCGGGAGTGACTTGGAGCTCAGTGCAGCGAAATGTGACAGAATATTTGGGAATAAAGAAGGAGGCTGCCAAATTCGTGCCACGACCGCTGACAGTTGAACTAAACAAGGTCGCGTGGAGGGCGCGCGCACCCCCCCCCCCTCCCCCTCCCCATACACACACACACACACACACACACACACACACACACACACACCGCTGAACAGCTGTGTAGTAATAAGCCGGTCTTGGGTCATCACTTCGTCATGGAACACAGTTTCTAATCCGTGACAAATACCTGAATATTGTTGAAGAATGATTATTAATAGCAAAACTATTATTGAATGCTTCGTGATGATAAATCTTAAACTCAAAAAAAGCTTTATTGTCAGATGAAGCGGCATTTGAGACAAACTGTAATTTCTTATTCTGCTCCTTTGTTAATCTACGTTCTTGTAACTGCATTGCTATGAAGATAAAGCAAACACGAACATAAAAAAGATTTAATTCCAAAGAATCAATGTCGAAGACGCTGGAATCGTGGAGTCGGAATCGGGAGATGACACATCCTTAATTAAAATAATCATAGATAAATATTTTTCACTCGAATTTTTGCAGAAGTATGGCATAAGTAAAAAAACTACCTGAAGGCTTGTTCAGGCATTTGCCCCAACTTATAAAAGCCCAGGCATTTCACACCACTATGTGGAAGCGTGCTGTGTTTTAAAAGAAGAGTTCCGAAATGATCCAAACATTTTTTCAAAAATTATCACAGATGACGAAATATGGTGATATGCTTACGATTCTGACTCAAAGTAACTGTCAAACCAGTGGAAGTCTTCAAGTTCGCCTCGCCCAAAGAAAGCTCGTCAGGTGAAAGCAAAGATTAAGACGATGCTGATTTGTTTTGTCGATGTGTGGGGAGTCGTGCATTCAGAGCCCGTTCCGCACGGTCAGACAGTTACCCGGGCCTCCTACTTGAAAGTTTTGGAAAGACTGCTGAACAGTGTGCGGCGGAAGCGGCCCGATTTGTGCAGTCGGTTGACTGGTTTCTCTCCATCATGACAACGCCCCTGCTCACACAGCCCTTCCTGTACGAGACGCAAAGAGATGGTTTCGGTAGTTGGTAATGCACCGCTGGATCGCATAAACACCAGCTGAATAAAAGGCAACCAATACAGCCAACGCAAACAGCTGCCCTTTCACACGGGCAATCCTCCGTCCCACACCGCAGCGTTCGCAAAGGCAAACATGTTTGAACTGAATTTCAAACCTGTTCCTCACTCACGCTTTAATCCAAATCTAGCTCCATATTATTGTGTTCCTCTTCGTTGAAAATTTAGCTTCATCGGAAGAAATTTGCATTGCGGACAATGAACACTGACTTAGCACATACTTTTCTGAAGGACTGCCGTACTGCAAACTCGTCGCGCCAAATATATAGCAATAAATAATAACAAATGATGAGAAATAAGTGTTGGTGCGACAATGGCGAAACGCGCGAATCTAACAGAGAAGTTACGTTTATTACGTAGATGCGTAGTACTTCTGTCGATGGAGAAAGATGGATAAAAAAAAGATGCAGTAACTGCATTTATAATCTCTGCAGTTTCCGAGATAAGGTCAGACGCTTAATGAGGCACACACACATCACTTGATCATGTGAATGTCAAGCATTCCAAAGGTCCAAACACACAAAAAAGTCTTAAGAACATCTGTAAACGGCCGGATACGGAGAAATGGAAGTCGAACGTTGGCTCAAAAATGAGAAGTAATTATTGCATAGTACTTCAACGGCAATGTACTCGCAATTTATGCTATTTGAGCGTTTCAGTTTCATCCATATCTAGTGCTACTGACCTAGGATGCGGCACAGTTTAATATACTTTGTGGTCACAACGGAGCTAGTGACAGACAAGAAGATTGACGGCCAAGGGAAATAAACGAAGACAAATTTGATAAAAAATTTATTATTTATTAACTGATCTGTGCTTTAATTTGTTGAGATATTTTGCTGAATTGTTTCTGAAGATGGATATTTATTGACTAGAAACGCGTCAGTTGTAATGTGATCAGATCTAATGAGATTAACTTTATTTAGGTGGCTGAGTAGAATCTTTCTTAACTTTGTCATAAAACGTTAGGTATTTTGATAGCATGCGTTAAAGTTTAATACTTGCAATCATTAAACGTTAACACAGGAAACTCCCCAACGATCCCCCTTCAGACGTAGTCGTAAGATGACCCAGTGGACAGCCCGTCAAAAACTGAACACGGATTAAGCACGAAAACAGAAAGAAGGTGCACTGAACTGTGGAAGGTGGTGGGGGGGGGGAAGACGGTCCAAAACAAGAAGGGCAATATAGAGCACACTAAAATGTCTGCGTCGTCGTGGTTGAGAGGTCACGGTGTTCGACTGCAATGTGGGCGACCCGTGTTCGGATCTACCTCGTGCCATTTTTATCCCTTCTTTTCGCTGTTCACTGTATTCAAATTTGTGTCGTGGTGGTCCGTTTGCAACAGCGATGCGTAAGGAATGGACTTATGACAGTTTCTCTAGCACAACTACTCTAGTAGCAGCCGAAAGGAAGTGGCTTTCGAGTGGCAACCGCACACGTTTGATGACAAGTCAACCGAATCCTCCACCGGAGAACACGTCTGGTGTGTCATACAGGGCATTTGTGACAGTACGTGTGTCATACGACAGGAATGCCTTATCGACGCACATTAATTTGAACGCCTGGTGAGAGATACGCCCGCTTGTCCGATTCGGGTGTTCGTATGAATGTGATCACTCCTACTGCTGTGCGGTGTGGGATCCGCATCAGGTGGGACTGACGGATGAGATCGAAAAATTACAAAGAGGGGCAGCTCGTTTTGTATTATCGCGAAATAGGGGAGACTGTGTCACAGACATGATACGTGAATTGGAGTGGCAATCATTAAAACAAAGGCGTTTTTCGGTGCGACGGGATCTTCTCATGAAATTTCAATCACCAGTTTTCTCCTCCGATTGCGAAAACATTCTGTTGACACCCACCTACATAGGGAGAAATGATCATCTCGATAAAATAAGAGAAATCCGGGATAGCACGGAAAAATTTAAGTGCTCGTTTTTCCCGCGTGCCGTTCGAGAGTGGAACGGTAGAGAGACACCATGAAGATGGTTCATTGAACCCTCTGCCAGGCACTTTATTGTGAACAGCAGAGTAATCACGTAGATGTAGATGGAAATAATGAAAACATAACAGTTTGTCACAGAAGCTGAAACAAACGAACGCAACAGTTTCACAATCAAGCAGTTCCTCTGTGCTCTGTCAGAACATGTGTTCTTAACGTTTCTGAAGTGGCGTTTAGTTTTTGAATTTTTGACTCTTGAATTCCTTTGTTGTTACGTAGTGCACACCCGTTTATTTGTTGTTTTCATTTATGTGAGACGTCTATGTGGTGTCTCACCTGCTCTCACTATTCATCACATTTACTTGCGACGGTAACTTATTCTTACACGACCAATGTATAGTAAGACAACTGGCAAGACTACAGAAACAAACATTTCAATGACCGGATAGATAGTCCATAATGTTGTGAAAAAAAGGGGTCGAGTGAGTTTTTCAACACGGCTTGTCCGGTTTACAGTCCACCACAATGACCACTAAACCACGACGCCGCGGCTGTTTAACTGCGCTCGAAACTGCACTTGTTATGCTTAGACTGTTCAGTGTTTCTGTTTTACTTTTTTTTCACAGTTAAGTTCACTTCTTTCCTGTTTTCACGCTTTATCTGTGACCATTTTTTGACGGGCTATACAATGAATCATCTTGCCACCAAATCTGAGGTGTTCAATGGAGAGTTCCCCCTTTTAAGTTCTTTGGTTGAGAGGAGCATCTGTTATTTGTTATAAGGAACCAAAGTAGCTGAATTATAGCATGGTACAGGTGAATCATGATTTCGGGTTTGTCGACGCAACTGGAGATACATTCACCCACCATCCTGTAATATTCCTAAATTGTTCAAATGAACCTATTGCCGGAATACGTAATTAAATGTAATCGTGAAATTGCATATTGGACACAACGAAAGAAAAAAGAATCATAACATTTATAGAAATAACAGTTGCTGAAAGTCGGTTAGTAGTGATAATGGTTATTTAGAAACATAGCGTATTAGAATGAAGTTCTTTCTAAGGCGTTGCGCACACAGGAAGAAACAGTTTTTCCCGAAATGCCTTCCGGTTTAATATTAAGGTAACGAATAGTGATTGTTTGCTTTGCCAGTGAGTTCCCATTGACTAGGTACAATTGTAATAAAATTAACAACATTTTTAGAGACACAGGACGTAAAATTAAACTCTCCAACAAAGCGCACAGTACACAGAACTTGATGAGCAGGGTTATAAAAGAGTTGAGCATGCCAGGAATTAAGTGGCGCTGTTCCACTCAACTAAATGCCCCACACGTGCAGGTAAATTTCACCTGCTTCATTAGTTATGAGGGGAGCTAGCAAACAGCCCGTGCCGTATTAAAGCACGCACCAGGAACAACAACAATACCGCGTTGCGAGAATTTTTTGTATAAATTTACGCGAGGACACGCCTTTCGCTTCAGCCCCAACGGAAAGTTACAAAAATCGTACCCTAGCAATTTTACGTGTTAACCGCCGATGCTGATATTTAAAGTATCTGACGGAGCAACGCCTTTCTCGAGAAAAATTATCGCAAAGTTCATGCAGTTACTACAATGCACACATCATATGCGTATCGCTTGCATCACTAAAGTGATCGGGAGTAATCTGAACGCTATTCTTTCCAAAGATCTGGATATTGTGATTATCGATTTTGTTATACGGTATATTATACTACTGCAGTCTGGACATACGAAAATGATGCAGTATTTCCACATGCAGACTTTGTGAACTTCCGTTCGTCTGCGTTTCAGTCACTTCACTGGAACTCCACATTTGTAATCCGGTGATTAATAAAGGAAGAAAGTACACTTCAGCAATATGTATTTTGGTAAATGTGATTGTGCAGGTACTGCAAGAGTTAATATACATCGTTTCAAGCACATGTTTAGCTTTTAGCTGTTGACATTCTGCTGGTCATAACTGACTTGTTACCTGGTATTGTTTCTACTGCGGCGTGTGCTTCCATAGTCTGAACATTCCTTTACATTCATAGATGGTTTTAGCCATTCGAGTCGGAGTAATTCCTTATGAGGCGTGAATGGATTGCTTGCCGCTATGCATGTGCGGCATGACACATTCGCCCACGTTAAAGGCAAGCTGTCATTCACTGCACCACGGCTTTTTTTTCCATTGCCGTTGTCAATTTCCTGTCACTTAGTCTACGAAGATAATTTCCTTTATTCAACTGCGTTTTCAGTAAACAATCACTTTACTCACAAACTCCGTGCTGACGAAAAGTCCCTTTTCACTGAATAAGATTTATTTTTAAAATATTATGCTGGTGTGGAACAGAGCCAGCGTCACACTGCAGTGTTAGTTGAAGTTTTGCACCTTCTGTTCTGACTGGGGAAAATTCCACCTTTTATCTACCTTGTCTGGAAGCAGTGTAAGCTTTTCCAATTACAAATACATGATCGGGGCAGCGGCTATAACTATTTAATGCATAGCCATACATCGGAAAGATACAAACAAAATAAAGATCAAAACTCGATCGCTGAACTAGCGCTGTGAATCAGATGTCGTCATGGAGATCGACATTTTTAAAACATGTCTTCCAGATCGTTGGGTAGATCGTCTTCAGCTCTTGGCTACCTATAGCTCCGCACCTGAAACTCGCAGATTTTTGTTATCGGTTTACGTGAAACGCATTGTGTATGTGACTGCTTTGCCGAAAACAATGCAAAGCTCAAATTGCTCATTGCCAATGCGCTCCCGTTGGTCAGTCTATAAATGCTTAAGATTAGATTAATACTTGTTCCACAGATCATGAACACGACACTTCGTAGTGATGTGGAACGTGTCATGTTAATAAAAGGTGTATATACAAGATATTACATTACATAAAATATTACATGGCACTTAATATTTTTAATTTTTTGTGGGGGTTGGGGAAATTACCCACTTACTATATCCAATGAGTAGGAGGAGTTGCCATTAAGAAATTCTTTTAATTTCCATTTAAATGCTATATGGCTATCTGTCAGACTTTTGATGCTATTAGATAAGTGGTCAAGAACTTTTGTGGCAGCATAATTTACCCCCTTCTGAGCCAAAGTTAGATTTAACCTTGAGTAGTGAAGATCATCCTTTCTAGTGTTGTAGCCATGTACACTGCTATTACTTTTGAATTCGTTCGGAATGAATGTACGGCATGAAATGGGTTATCACTTCGATGTTACCCCTGTGACCAAGACATATACAACACTTATGTAAACAAATTTTGAGTTTTCTTTTATTTGTGTCATAGATGCGTCGCTACGCATTAAATATACCACAGATATATCCGCCTGCTCAGGTGATCGGTAACGTGTTTGCCTACCATGTAGCAGGTCCACGTCCGATTGCCGGCCTGGTTGGAGATTTGCAGTGTGGCAGTACCCGAAGTCACGCTGACAGCTGCAGCCCTTCATCCTTGATGTTTTCCCCGGCGGCGATGTCATCTTTGGACAGTATAATTGTCCGTATCTCAAAGCCATAATAGTGCAGCACTGGTTTGAGGAGCAAGATAATGAACTGACCACCACATTTGCCTGATGTGAACCCGATGGAACCCATCTGGGTCGCTACAAGGCGCCTTTACCCGGTACATAAATCATCGGTCCGTAATTTACGGGGATTAATTATTTGTGATTAGGCATCCATTGCAACAAACACTATGTTATCAAAAGTTTCCAACGCCCCGAAGAACATATCTTTTCGATATCAGGTGCAATGCGCTGCCACCTACTGCGAGACACTCCATATCAGCGACCTCAGCAGTCATTAGGCATGGTGAGAGAGCAGAATGGCGCTCTCCGCAGAAGTGCACGGACTTGGAACGTGGTCAGGTGATTGGGTGGCACTTGTGTCATACGCCTGTAAGCGAGATTTCCACACTCCTAAACATCCCTACGTCCACTGTCTCCGATGTGATAGTGAAGTTGAAAGGTGTACAGCTCAGAAGGGCACAGGCCAACCTCATCTGTTGACCGACAGAGAACGCCGACAGTTGAAGAGGGTCGTAATGCGTAATAGGCACACTTCTATCCAGACCATCAGACAGGAGTACCAAACTGCATCAGGATCCACTTCAAGTACTACGACAGTTAGGCGGGAGGTGAGAAAACTTTGATTTCATGATCGAGTGGCTGCTGATAAGCCACACATCACGCCACTAAATACAAAACAACGCCTCGCTTGGTGTTAGGAGCGTAAACAATGGACGATTGGACAGTGGAAAAATGTTGTGTGAAGTGACGAATCACTGCACACAACGTGGCGATCCGATAGCTGGGTATGGGTAAGGCGAATGCCTAGTGAACATCATCTGCCAGCGGGTGTGGTGCCAACGGTAAAATTCGGAGGCGGTGGTGTTACGGTGTGGTCGTGTTTTTGGCGGAGGGGGCTTGCATCCCTTGTTGTTTTGCGTGGCACTATCACAGTATAGGCCTAAAGTGATGTTTTAAGCACCTTCTTGCTTCCCACTGTTTAAGAGCCATTCGGGGATGGCGACTCCATCTTTTAACACGATCGAGCACGTGTTCATAATGCACGGCCTGTGGCGGAGTGGTTACGCGACAATAAAACCCTGTAATGGACTGGTCTGCACAGTCACCGGCCGCTGTGACCGAACTGTTCTAGGCGCTTCAGTACGGAACCGAGCCGGCGGCTCCGCTCGCAGGTTCGAATCCTGCCTCGGGCATCTATGTGTGTGATGTCCTTAGGTTAGTTAGGTTTAAGTAGTTCTAAGTCTAGGGGGACTGATGACCTCAGATGTTAAATCTCATAGTACTTAGAGCCATTTGAACCATTTTGCATGAAGTCCTGAACTGAATCCTATAGAACACCTTTGGGATGTTTTGGAACGCCGACTTCGTGCCAGGCCTACCGACCGACATCAGTATCTCCTCAGTGTAACACTCCGTGCAGAATGGGCTGCCCTTACCCAAGAAACCTTCCAGCACCTGACTGAACGTATGCCTGCGAGAGTGGAAGCTGTCATCACGGCTAAGGGTGGGCCAACACCATGCTGAATTCCAGCACTGCCGATGGAGGCGCCACGAACTTCTACCTCATTTTCAGTCAGGTGTCCAGATACTTTTGATCACGTAGTGTACCTCCACAAGCTGATCAACAACCTGCAGAACAGATGATACGCAGAATCGATTACGCATTGTGTGCCAAAGATGGCCCAACAAGCTATTAGGCAGGTGGTCATAATGTTTTGGGTCGTCAGTGTATGCAAGCGGCAGTGTAATGCTCACGTAGTCTATCAGACGGCCTGAACATGGGGGGAAGAAGAGGAGGCATCTCAGTTTAGAAGGTCGGGTCAGAAAGAACGAACAGGCCTTCTCGAGCAGAGCAGACGAAAGTTCCTGTCGTGGGGTCAGACCGTGCAGACTAGCGGCCAGTGAACTCGTCCTACGTAGCAGCATCAGCAGAAGCGGACACGGCGCGGCCGCGGCCACAGCCGGTGGCCGATGCGGTGCGGTGCGGTGCGGTGCGGAGCTTTAAAGCGGGACGTGATGTGCGGTCAGCAGGCCTGTGGGTGACGGCGCGGCCGCTGCACTCGTTCCGGTTACGGGACTGCCTGGCTGCCGCTGCCGCCCGAGCACGCATCCACAGTGGTCGCCCGCCGCATCCGCAATGGCGGGGCACGCGCACGCACGCACGCACACACGCACACACACACACACACACACACACACACACACATACACGAGCCTCGTAGTCCTAGTCAGCAGATGAATCACGGGAGGACATGCTAATGCAACCGCCAGCGAAGCCAACTATACAGCACCGTTTCCGTACGAAGGTTTCCTGCACTGTTGGCGAACGCACGGTAGTTTTGTGATTATTGCTAGAAGCGTAGGTACAACACGGCTGTATTGGCGAACATCCAGTTTTATCAATCGAAGTAGAACGGGCTTACAAATCACCTGTTCGAACGATTTTTGTGGTGTCACCGCCAGACACCACACTTGCTAGGTGGTAGCCTTTAAATAGACCGCGGTCCGTTAGTATACGTCGGACCCGCGTGTCGCCACTATCAGCGATTGCAGACCGAGCGCCGCCACACGGCTGGTCTAGTCCAGAGAGACTCCCTAGCACTCGCCCCAGTAGTATAGCCGACTTTGCTAGCGATGGTTCACTGACTACATACGCTCTCATTTGCCGAGACGACAGTTTAGCATAGCCTTCAGCTACGTCATTTGCTACGACCTAGCAAGGCGCCATGTTCAGTTACTACGAAGACTATTTTCAAGAATGTATACTGAACAGATAATATTGTGAATCATGTACTGTCAAGAGCGACGTTCATCATTAATGGATTAAAATTAAGTATCAAACTAGTTACGTCCGCTTTCTGAATTCTCATTCCTTGTCATGTTCCAGACCTCACGTCGGTATAGTTCTCCCCTCCTCGCGCTAGCCTGCGAGAGCCAAAACGCGTGCATTTCGGCCTCCATGCGTAAAACGGTGTTGGATCTTTTGCTAACACAAAAATTTTGACTGTGTATTTCTCATCATCCTGGGATCCTTACCAGGTTGGACTAGTGTGTGTGTGAGAGAGAGAGAGAGAGAGAGAGAGAGAGAGAGAGAGAGAGAGAGAGAGAGAGAGAGAGAGGGGGAGAGAGAAGAGAGAGAGGGGGGGAGAGAGAGAAGAGAGAGAGAGAGGGGGGGGGAGAGAGAAGAGAGAGAGAGGGGGGAGAGAGAAGAGAGAGAGAGGGGGGGAGAGAGAAGAGAGAGAGAGGGGGGGAGAGAAGAGAGAGAGAGGGGGGGAGAGAGAAGAGAGAGAGAGGGGGGGAGAGAGAAGAGAGAGAGAGGGGGAGAGAGAAGAGAGAGAGAGGGGGGGAGAGAGAAGAGAGAGAGAGAGGGGGGGAGAGAGAAGAGAGAGAGAGAGGGGGAGAGAGAAGAGAGAGAGAGGGGGGGAGAGAGAAGAGAGAGAGAGGGGGGGGAGAGAGAAGAGAGAGAGAGGGGGGGAGAGAGAAGAGAGAGAGAGGGGGGGGAGAGAGAAGAGAGAGAGAGAGGGGGGGAGAGAGAAGAGAGAGAGAGAGGGGGGGAGAGAGAAGAGAGAGAGAGGGGGGGAGAGAGAAGAGAGAGAGGGGGGGGAGAGAGAAGAGAGAGAGAGAGAGGGGGGGAGAGAGAAGAGAGAGAGAGAGGGGGGGAGAGAGAAGAGAGAGAGAGAGGGGGGGAGAGAGAAGAGAGAGAGAGAGAGGGGGGAGAGAGAAGAGAGAGAGAGAGAGGGGGGAGAGAGAAGAGAGAGAGAGGGGGGGAGAGAGAAGAGAGAGAGAGGGGGGGAGAGAGAAGAGAGAGAGAGGGGGGGAGAGAGAAGAGAGAGAGGGGGGGAGAGAGAAGAGAGAGGGGGGGAGAGAGAAGAGAGAGAGGGGGGGAGAGAGAAGAGAGAGAGGGGGGGGAGAGAGAAGAGAGAGGGGGGGGAGAGAGAAGAGAGAGGGGGGGGGAGAGAGAAGAGAGAGAGAGGGGGGAGAGAGAAGAGAGAGAGAGGGGGGAGAGAGAAGAGAGAGGGGGGGAGAGAGAAGAGAGAGGGGGGAGAGAGAAGAGAGAGGGGGGAGAAAGAAGAGAGAGAGAGAGAAGAGAGAGGGGGGAGAGAGAAGAGAGAGGGGGGAGAAAGAAGAGAGAGAGAGAGAAGAGAGAGAGAAGAGAGAGAGGAGAGAGAGAAGAGAGAGAAGAGAGAGAGAAGAGAGAGAGAAGAGAGAGAACCCCACGAACCAGACGTGTTTGGTTACAGTCTGGCGTTTATGTCACACAGCAGTTTCGCACCATCATTTCGGTAAGTCATGCTTCCAGAACTACGACACGAATGATTTACAGAAGAATGAAAGCGTTGATAGAGGCCGACACTGCCGGAGATCAGTTTGGGTTCCCGAGAAATGTGTGAACACGTGAGGCAATACTGTACCTACGACTTATCCTATAACATTCGTTGAAGAAGGCTAATCTGTTTATAACGCCTATGAATCTAGAGAAACCTTTTGACGACATTGACGGCAGGAATAAACACTCTGAAATGTCGAAGATGGTTTGTATAAAACTCATGAACCGAAAAATCATTTAGAACTTTTACAGAAACCAGTCTGTCGTTATAAACATCGAAGCCATAGTTGAGAAGCGAGTGAGGCAGCGTTCTAGCTTATCGCCGATGTTATTCAGTCCGTATACTAAGCAAGCTGTCTAAGACACCAAGCAGAAATTCGCAAAAGGGAATTAAACAGGAGGAAGATGAAATAAAAACTTAAGAGCTTTGCCGATGATATTGCAAATCTGTCAGAGACTGCAGGGGACTAGCAGGAGCAGATGACTGGAAATGTAGTGTCCTGAAAAAGAGGTTATAAGATGACCAACAACAACACGAACAATGGTAAGGAAATGTGGCCAAATTGAATCGGGCTATGCTGAGGGAACCAGATTAGGAAATAAGACAGAAAAGTGATACATTAGTTTTGATACTTGGGCAGCAAAATAACTGATGATGGCCAAGTACAGAAATGTAGATTCACAATGGTAAGATAATCGGTTCTGGGAAAGAGGAAACTGCTGACATCTAACATAAATCTGAAGTGTTAGGAAGTCATTTCTGAGTATATCGTCTGTGTGCACGAAAATGAAACATGACGAAACAAGTTCGGACACGAAAAGAATAGCTGTACCAACCATTCTGGACGATTTTTGCTAACTGGTATTCGTTTCGACAAGAACATTTTAAATAAAGACCTTATCCTGAAAATATACAACAGAACGACATTAACATCCAAGGAACACGCAAGAGTATTCGTTAGGCAGCGTAGCTCGGCGATCACTGTATTAAGTATGTGAAGAATCGTCGTTGAACATGTTGGAATTTTTCTTTCAAGAATTTATGCAATATGTTGAAGGTGCCTCATGTAATTATTCATGTGATACTAAGGGACTTTCGACATAGAAATGAATACTTTAGGAGCACCGCTCGGATTTTTGATTAGAAATCGCGATCACAGGATATATGTTTACTTGTGGAACTTCCTGACACTCTTACGGTGTTAAAGTTATTCCAACTTCGATTATATGTTTAATTTCCTAGAGAACCAATAAAACTAATAGGCTGGTATCCGATATTATATTAAAATACGTGTGAAAATATGTTTCTAAACATTAGTGGCAATCACAGACGCCACACTTACTGTCAGTGTTGATTTTTGCACACCAGAAGTTGCTAACTACGGAGGGATAAACCTGTAGGTCAGAGAAGACTTTGGAAGATGTGTTGAAAGCAAATCTCTGTTCTATTCTTCAGCGAACCACCGAGACCACATTACAAGGAGTTCTTGTCGCTGTTTATTCAATGTAGCTCACCATACACAGATTTCCCTAAGAAACAACTTATGATGTTAGAATATTTTGACACGTCGAGTTCGGAAGGATACTGTCACAACGCGATCGTTTAGTTGGGGCGAGAGGGTTACTTAAATGCTCAACACACACCGGTGACACATGCGTCAATAGAGACTACGTTCTTGAAAGACTGACGTAACGAATTACTTCCTCCCACAAACATCTCCCGAAAAGACCACAACGTGAAAATCCGATAAATTAGAACTACTACCGGGCTTTGCCGACTGTCATTTTCTCCCACGCGCCATTCACGAATGGAACAGGTTTGCTCCTGCCACAGACTGTAACGTGGCTTGTGGAGTACCGCCGTGGAGGAGATAAGATTTGAATTCCTGGTCCCGTTGTAGCTAGACACGGAGTACGAACACAAATAGGCAAGGGTGCTGAAGGACCCATGTCAGCGCGCGCCTTAAACGCCCTTGGGGAGCCACGGAAGCAAAAGTCAGGACGTCTGTAGAAGGGATTGAACCTTGTTCCTCATGGATAAGAATCCAGTGTCTCAAATGCTGTGCAGCTTCATTCAGTGCACGTCGCAGAAGAAACTATTTCGCTTGGCAGCGGTAACGTAAATAGCAAAGAGAACTGAGCGTAGTATTATGTTTGAGCTCCTCACCCTCGTCCCACCACCCCGTACTCACGGCCGCATACTGCTGCTTAAGGATTTTTTTACGTAGGACCACAACAATGTAAGCGGTCATTTCCCTTAGACTTGGTATCTGAATGGACGAAGACAGTCTTACACAGATCGAGACGCAGACTTTGTCGGTCGACCTTGGTACAAAACACGATTTGCCTTAGCTCATACCTGTAAATATGAAAAACGCAGAATACGTACAGATCGTGCGTATACAGTAATACGTACAGTTCTGAAGATTAAAAAAAAGTAAAGAATGCTGACCGACTACTGTCCCACTGCATTAAAAAAAAAAAGATCGCTATTACTGGAGAAGTGACTGCTTCCCATGACTGACATTGACACACACACACACACACACACACACACACACACAAAATAGTACATACCCACACGCTGCTGTATATACTTGTAGGTGTTAGGTACAGCAAACACTTACCTAAAACAGAAAGACAGACAAGAGTTAGATATAATGAATAAAAAATAAAGTTGATTTACAAAATGTTACAATCTCTATAAACCTAAAGCTTGCTGCAGTAAAATCTTAGTTTTGTCATAACACGAATCCAACATTGTCACGAATCCAACATTGTCACGAATCCAACATTGTCAGTAGTGCCATGAAACTGTATTAATGTTGTCCATTGCACACAGTCACTACCCTTGGTTTCGTTGCGATTCTGAGTTCTAACCCGACTAGCAACACGTATTATTCCGATCAGAACTGCCACCATACAATCCAGAAAATTCAGGTCCAATATATAATACAAAATAAAGACGAAGTCCATGTATTTCACAGTTTTTTCGCTAGTAATTCGTGCTAATCTAAACACTCAATTTGCACTGCGCGGTCCTGCGAGATGATAATCACAATACCACAACACAAAGGAAAGGCTAAGCAAATAACATCCGAACAAAGAGTACTCCGAAACGAAATACGATCACGTAATTACTTAATTTAGAACAGTGTAACCACCAAACATTTCCTTTATTCAGTTAATCGATAAAGATTGCTTCTAGAATCATGGTCAGCAATATAAAATTGAACTCTAAACACACTCGAAGCATTCAACTACTCTAGCTCTGCATCTACACATCGGAGAAGATGTCTGCAAGAAATCAGTAGCAATACATTCCAATACGGAAGTATGGGACATACACAATACTGAAACTTCCTGGCAGATTAAAACTGTGTGCCGGACCGAGACTCGAACTCGGGACCTTTGCAAATGCTGGGATGGTTTCTTTGAAAGGACGCGGATTACTCCCTCCCCCATCCTTCCCTTATCCGTTGGGACCGATGACTTCGCCGTTTGCTCCCCTCCCCCGAGTCAGCCAACCTAACGCACGGGGTAGTTTTCTTTCCGTGCCAAATACGCGAATGGTCAGGGAACAAAGACGTAAGGCTCTTCATGTTACTACTGGCCATTTTTATGCAAATTTTGCGTGCACCCAAATGATTGCTTTAACGCAATACTAATCTGACCGTGTTAAGAGACTGCAAAGGGAAAAAAAGAGACTGATCCACTTGTAATGGACATAGTGGAAGCCACCAAGGGAAATGGAATCCTCAGAGAGAAGTAACTTTTATATTAATCAAGGGACTCTGTAACTTCAAACAGGAGGAATAGTCAACATTCACGGATGTGACAGGAACGCTCATTTGAAGTATAAGCTTAATATCGTCATATGCCCTATTCCCAACGGTTTCCGTGATAGAACACATTTAATGTACATTTATTATTGGGCTAGTAGTACGGATGTGTGCTTACAGACTGTAATGTACTTCCAGTCTGCCGTAGCCCTTCCACATTCTACCAGGCAAGTGAGGCAACATGGCAACCGCTCTTACACCAGTGTATGATCCGCTACTGCCGATTTATCCATGTTACCAAGACGACAACAGGTTTCGTGTTCTTTAAAACGAGCGATGTTGTTTATTTTAAAAATCACTATGTACCACATGACTGAATGTGGAAGAAATTTTGTATATACTACCATGGCAAGCATTGGAAGTAACTCCTTCGCAGTATTTAAATTTTCAGAAGCCCTTCTTGTCAGTTTAAACACTGTCAATGCCATGCCTTCTTAGCGGTCACCTGTTTCGATCTGTAAGAGTTAACACGAATGGCAGAAAAACTTCCCATTTAGCTGGTTCTTCTTCGGCGGGAGCTCTAGATCAGAGCTTGCCAAACTTTTCCTCCTGAGGGAGACACCCTTCTAAGACGCAGTTTCCCCGAGAGACCTTTTCGCTAATACCAATGGAAGCGATTCTATCCTAACAAATGATACTTTAAAAAAATATTCATCTTCATATTTCATTTCTAAGTAGATTATAAATATATATTAAATACCTTTTCACAGATTCAAGACTTTTCGATAGTTTTATGAATTCAATGACTCACGTGGGCTTGACTAGCATTACAAATTTGTCATATATAAGCTCGCACGTAAGACAAATTCACACACATTCCCCAATAAACTTCAACATTGAACTGTTTTTACATTAGCCATAATAGAAAATGCACTTTCACACGAATATGTTGTAGAAAACTGCATGAAACGACGAGTGCTTTTTCACTCTGGTGAGGTTTATATTGCTGAATAGAAATCCATGAGCTGCATAAATGTGACCCTAGGTACTTCACGTTTTACAGCGCGCTTTCTCGAATAACTGCAGCATTTCATCCTTAAGTTTACGCATACGACTAAGTGTGCTCCCTGTGGATGGCCAGCGGATGAAGTAGGTGCATACGAAGCTGTTTTCCTAGCTCCACACGTATTTGTGCGAAAAGGTCTTGACTTGAGAAGTGTGTTGTAATAATAAAAAATAAATACAAAATATTATTATTATTACTAAATATTATTGAATATTCATATGAAAACACATTTTTAGGGTATAATACAATTGCGTTATTAGAAATGCTCTGTGCATTTTTGAATTTTTCTTGGCTATCGGACTTCGCTTACATTTCAATTGTAGTCGCAGGCAGCGGACTCAGAGAACACCGGCGATAGTCACAATCGCGAAAACCCTCCTTATACGGTTTTCACTTCAATAAATAAAAAAAATACTTGACACTGTTGCTCAATATACTATTATTCATGCACACACGATACATAAAACTATTAATACTTCACATTTAAAATAGTACATCTTCACCGTCCTTCTACATACGAGGGAGAGTGTAAAAACAAAAAACTGTACAAATAAATGAATGAATGAGTTAATGTTTTTTCGTTTGTCTGCGACTCACCGCGAATTCATAATTAACGTCTTTGCCAACTCGTCTGGTCGATTGGTGTTTCACTTTTTGTTTTTTAATAAATACTAACTTCACGATATCCTGGGGTCTTTCATCATGTACCTACACAGAAGCCTGCTCTTAATATTATTTATCATTCTAATAGTCTTGTCCGAAACTGATTTCATATGTTTGCCAATGGTTTTTGCTATTTTTAAAGAAGTAATGACAAATGTCACGAATTAAGATCAGGAAGAGATTGAGGGAAAAGTGTGCTATCTCCCACTAGAGTTTTTCAGGCCCTAGATGCAACTACCCAACATTCCACAGTCAATGCCAATTTGGAAAGCTTCTGCTCTAGATCTTTAGCGATGTAATGGTGCCGTATTTATCTCTGGCAGAGTTCTCTTTTGAAGGTAACTAAGGTTCCGTACTTCAATCAGTTAAAACAGAACCCTTTTATCATCGCTTTGCTGTCCGTGTGTCTGTATGTCTGACTTTTCAAAAGTCTTTTTCTCAGAAACGTGTAGACTTACCACGTTGAAACTTCTGTGACATTGAGGTCTACGGTCCTTTGGTGACGTAAAAATAAAAACTGCAGCTTCTACGTCAATGCACTCGAAGGATACGGCCATTTACGTCACATATTTTGATACTCTCAAACTCACTCATCAAAACCTAACGTGTGCTTCCTGTTGACCTAGAATGACGAAATTCGCCAAGAAACAAGGCTTCACAGTACAGCGTAAGGGAAAAAAATATAAATCAGAAAATAAATTTGTAATTATAGAACACGAAAAGCATTTGGCAGTTCTTACCAGACTGTCCGTCTATCTGTTAAGACACTTTTTTCTCAGGTCAGGTAAAAGTATCAAGTTAAAATTTATGTCACATACTGAGGTTTATAATCGTTTGGTAGTGTAAAAACGTTAAGCTAAGTCGGTGCAATCGATAGGTATGGTAATTTACGTCCCACATTTGGATAATCAAACTCACTCATTAAAACCTATAGCGTTTTTCCCCTTAACGTAAAATCACGAAATCTGGCTAGTGGAAAGGTTTTCACAGTACAAGTAAAGGAAAATCCTCAGAAAATTATTAATTCGTAATTATATTTCTTTTGCCACTACTTTTCCGACTTTAAACTTGAATTAAAACATTGTCGGAAGTCTTAATAACTGGGACCAGTATCTTGTTATTATCAATGTCGATAATAAGCAAAAATCGTCAAGATCGTCGATTCCCGAAATGGTTGAACTGACTGTATACATAATTTTGTACGGATCCCTCAGTGTGCAAGTTGTATTCGTACCTGGCCGATTTTGTTTTTCCTAAATGATCCAGCTCTTATTGCAAGTACTGTAGATTTCATATTCTTTCAGCCTGGTCCGCCAATGTCTCAATTTCTGCTTACCGCGAAGACGGATGAGGTATTATTGGACGAGTTTCGTAACAGAAGCTAGAGGAGGCGTGGTCAGCCTTGCGGTTAAAGGCAAGCGAGCAGCGCAGTGCAGAAGCCGCAAGGGTTCCGGGAATCCCTGTGTTCCGTGCTGCGGAAGACGACAGCGGCGACCGAGGAGGAGATTGTGTTTGCTTCTCCTCCTCGTTCTCCTGAAACGTACAGAGGGTGCAGCGTAGGTGGACGGAGTGGGTCAGGGTGGGGTGGGGTGGGGTGGTAGGGCGTCCCAGGAAACAAGGGACGTGCTCCGCTCCGCTCTGAGGCAGCGTTAGGTTAGCAGGCAACTTGGGCGGCGCCTGCCATGCATACTGCAGCAGGCGCGTCATGACGGGGCCTCACGTACACAGCCCGCCCTGATCACATTCCGGAACGGGGCCCTTAATGCGTCCTTCTTGGCTGTACCTAATTCCTACAGTGTGCTGCTGTACGCTGTGTGAGGACTGTCGTGCAGAGACAGCAGCCTCGAGCGCTGAAGAACAGAGTGGAAAAAAAAACTGTTTTTATACTTACGTCAGTGTCTCTTAATACATGTACCACGTGTATCTAAATTGCTCAAAAGAATCAGGAGAACATGATTTTGGACGTCTGCCATACTCTAGTCAACTTTTTTTTTCTTTATTGGATTGGGGTGGACTGGCTGCAGCGTAATATGCTGCTCTACAGCAAAGTTAAAAAACATAATGAGAATATAAACAAGAAAAAAGGCTATAAAACGGTGACATTGTAAAAAACTGTAAAATGGCGGAAAATTGTGGAATTTAAAATATTTAAAAAAAATTGCAGTGACGATGCGGATGAAGATACACAAGAAGGAGACAGGCACAATTAAAAAAATATGGCTACAGTCTGGTTTCTGTAGAAAAACACAACTAGTGACAGTATGGCAGCTGTTCACAACACTGACAGGGGACACACAACACTGAACACTGACTTATAACAGCACTATACAGGTGACACAGTGGCAGATAGGAGGGGGGGGGGGACCCACGCTTATGAGGGGGAGAAGAGGGGACGAAAAGGAGAAAAAAGGTGGGAGGTGAGGAAAAGGAGAAAAAAGGTGGGAGGTGAGGAAAAGGAGAAAAAAGGTGGGAGGTGAGGAAAAGGAGAAAAAAGGTGGGAGGTGAGGAAAAGGAGAAAAAAGGTGGGAGGTGAGGAAAAGGAGAAAAAAGGTGGGAGGTGAGGAAAAGGAGAAAAAAGGTGGGAGGTGAGGAAAAGGAGAAAAAAGGTGGGAGGTGAGGAAAAAGAGAAAAAAGGGGGAGGAGAGGAGAAAAGAAAAAAGGGGGAGGAGAGGAGAAAAGAAAAAAGGGGGAGGAGAGGAGAAAAGAAAAAAGGGGGAGGAGAGGAGAAAAGAAAAAAGGGGGAGGAGAGGAGAAAAGAAAAAAGGGGGAGGAGAGGAGAAAAGAAAAAAGGGGAGGAGAAGAAGAAAAAAAGGGGGAGGAGAAGAAGAAAAAAAGGGGGAGGAGAAGAAGAAAAAAAGGGGGAGGAGAAGAAGAAAAAAAGGGGGAGGAGAGGAAGAGAAAAAAGGGGGAGGAGAGGAAGAGAAAAAAGGGGGAGGAGAGGAAGAGAAAAAAGGGGGAGGAGAGGAAGAGAAAAAAGGGGGAGGAGAGGAAGAGAAAAAAGGGGGAGGAGAGGAAGAGAAAAAAGGGGGAGGAGAGGAAGAGAAAAAAGGGGGAGGAGAGGAAGAGAAAAAAGGGGGAGGAGAGGAAGAGAAAAAAGGGGGAGGAGAGGAAGAGAAAAAAGGGGGAGGAGAGGAAGAGAAAAAAGGGGGAGGAGAGGAAGAGAAAAAAGGGGGAGGAGAGGAAGAGAAAAAAGGGGGAGGAGAGGAAGAGAAAAAAGGGGGAGGAGAGGAAGAGAAAAAAGGGGGAGGAGAGGAAGAGAAAAAAGGGGGAGGAGAGGAAGAGAAAAAAGGGGGAGGAGAGGAAGAGAAAAAAGGGGGGAACCGACCACCTAAGGGGACATCGAAAAACGGGGGGCTGGGCGGACGCGAGAAGGATTGGGAAAGGCAGTGGAGGGGTGAGCAAAAAGGACTCAGGGGAAAGAAGGGAGGTAGAGAGACGGTAGGTGAGGGGGAAAAAAGGATAGAAGGGGGGAGGGAAGGGGAGCCCGGGGGAGAAGGACAGAGGAAAGTAGGGGGATCCATTTAAGATGAAAGTAGCCTGTTTATATGTTTGTATGTTGGCAGCACGGTGTTCTGCATTACTAACTCAGACAGCGCTGTGCGCTCTCTGTAAGAGACTCTGGGGCTGGTCGGACTCGCAGTTGGAGGCGAAGAGCCAGCAGTGATGGAGGTCTGAAGTTAATAGATAGCAGTGATGGACGTTAGAGGTTTGAAGTGTTAGCGCGAGCGGACGGTTGGGACACGAGTCCGTCATGGAAACGTAATATTGTAGACGATTACACAAGTTTTGGAACTGGGTGACACGGGGGACTGTATAATTTTTGAACTGGATGCCACATGATTAAGGTAAAATTTCCTCAGTGCATTGTTTGCTATGCAACAAAGTCTTTTCTTTGCTAACCACATGCCTATTAGTAGTTATAGACTACAGAAGTTAGAATCTTATATTTAGCTGGCTGTATTGGTACTTTATGTTTCGCTGTAGTTCGTGTAATCAAGATTTTCTGTGAGGTAAGTGACTTATGAAATATATGGTTTACAGTTAGGATTTATTCTAATTCAGGGACATTCTTTTGTGCTAAGTAACTGTGGTGTCACCGCCAGACACCACACTTGCTAGGTGGTAGACTTTAAATCGGCCGCGGTCCGTTAGTATACGTCGGACCCGCGTGTTGCCATATCAGTGATTGCAGACCGAGCGCCGCCACACGGCAGGTCTAGAGAGACTTCCTAGACTCGCCCCAGTTGTACAGCCGACTTTGATAGCGATGGTTCACTGACAAAATACGCTCTCATTTGCCGAGACGATAGTTAGCATAGCCTTCAGCTACGTTATCTGCTACGACCTAGCAAGGCGCCAGTATCCGTACTATTGATATTGTGAATCATCTATCATAAAGAGTGACGTTCGTCATTAATGGATTAAAGTTAAGTATTCCATCAGCTACGTCCGTTTTTCTCAATTCTAATTCCCTTGTCATGTTCCAGACCTCACGCCAGCCTGCGTGAGCTGAGACGCGTGCATTTCGGCCTCCTTTAGAAAAACACGGTTGGCTCTCCTGCCAACCACAACAGCAACAGTTTGCGTTATCCTTTTACATTGTGGGTAATAAATGAGGAAGTTCGAGCGGTATTCGTCAGGGAATAATTCTGTAGGTCAGCAATGAAACGATAAAAATAGAGCAAAGTGACAGTACGTTCAGTTTCACATAGAAGTTTAAGCAGGTTCACTTGCATTCAATTTCACTCGGCAGTTTCAGAATCTACAACTTATCTTAAAATCAAGATTAAGGAAAGGCAAATCTACGTTTCTAGCATTTGTAGACTTAGAGAAAGCTTTTGACAATGTTGGCTGGAATACTCTTTTTCAAATTCTAAAGGTGGCAGGGGTAAAATACAGGGAGCGAAAGGCTATTTATAATTTGTACAGAAACCAGATGGCAGTTATAAGATTCGAGGGGTATGAAAGAAACAGTGATTGGGAAGGGAGTGAGACAGGGTTGTAGCCTATCCCCGATGTTATTCAATCTGTATATTGAGCAAGCGGTAAAGGAAACAAAAGTAAAGTTCGG
>NW_026062191.1:30000-37500 GCF_023897955.1 Schistocerca gregaria | reverse complement strand
TAGTCTTTCGCCCCTATACCCAGCTCCGACGATCGATTTGCACGTCAGAATCGCTACGGACCTCCATCAGGGTTTCCCCTGACTTCGTCCTGGCCAGGCATAGTTCACCATCTTTCGGGTCCCAACGTGTACGCTCTAGGTGCGCCTCACCTCGCAATGAGGACGAGACGCCCCGGGAGTGCGGAGGCCGCCGCCCCGTGAAGGGCGGGGAAGCCCCATCCTCCCTCGGCCCGCGCAAGGCGAGACCTTCACTTTCATTACGCCTTTAGGTTTCGTACAGCCCAATGACTCGCGCACATGTTAGACTCCTTGGTCCGTGTTTCAAGACGGGTCGTGAAATTGTCCAAAGCTGAAGCGCCGCTGACGGGAGCGATTATTCCGCCCGAGAGCATCCCGAGCCAACAGCGGCGCGGGTCCGGGGCCGGGCCAGGTAGGTCCGTCATCCGGGAAGAACCGCGCGCGCTTGCCGGGAGCCCGAGCGCCCAAAGGGGCGAATCGACTCCTCCAGATATACCGCCGAGCAGCCAGCCAGGACACCGGGGCTCTGCCCAACAGACGCGAACCGAGGCCCGCGGAAGGACAGGCTGCGCACCCGGGCCGTAGGCCGGCACCCAGCGGGTCGCGACGTCCTACTAGGGGAGAAGTGCGGCCCACCGCACACCGGAACGGCCCCACCCCGCGGCGAGTGGAAAGGCAACCGGACACGACCCCGCCGCGGATTGCTCCGCGCGGGCGGCCGGCCCCATCTGCCGAGGGCGGGGGCCAGTGGCCGGATGGGCGTGAATCTCACCCGTTCGACCTTTCGGACTTCTCACGTTTACCCCAGAACGGTTTCACGTACTTTTGAACTCTCTCTTCAAAGTTCTTTTCAACTTTCCCTCACGGTACTTGTTCGCTATCGGTCTCGTGGTCATATTTAGTCTCAGATGGAGTTTACCACCCACTTGGAGCTGCACTCTCAAGCAACCCGACTCGAAGGAGAGGTCCCGCCGACGCTCGCACCGGCCGCTACGGGCCTGGCACCCTCTACGGGCCGTGGCCTCATTCAAGTTGGACTTGGGCTCGGCGCGAGGCGTCGGGGTAGTGGACCCTCCCAAACACCACATGCCACGACAGGCGGCAGCCTGCGGGGTTCGGTGCTGGACTCTTCCCTGTTCGCTCGCCGCTACTGGGGGAATCCTTGTTAGTTTCTTTTCCTCCGCTTAGTAATATGCTTAAATTCAGCGGGTAGTCTCGCCTGCTCTGAGGTCGTTGTACGAGGTGTCGCACGCCACACCGCCAGCCGGCTGTGCACGCTACCGAGAAAGTACCGGTATGCGAACCGCCAGGCGACGGGCGCGCATCGCACGTTTAAGGAGACGCGGCCGGCCACACAGGCGACCACGACACTCCCACGTCTCCGAAGCGGGACAAACGCCGCGCGCTTCAGTATACGTAGCCGACCCTCAGCCAGACGTGGCCCGGGAACGGAATCCATGGACCGCAATGTGCGTTCGAAACGTCGATGTTCATGTGTCCTGCAGTTCACATGTCGACGCGCAATTTGCTGCGTTCTTCATCGACCCACGAGCCGAGTGATCCACCGTCCTGGGTGATCTTTTCCTTTTCAGTCTCCCACTGTCTCTTTCAAGACAGTAGCATTTGCGGGACTGAGGCGTCTGACGGCCCCTGTTCCACTATTTTTTTTGTGTCCAACGGCCTCACAGCCGATGGGCGTCGTACGGCTCCACACCGGAGCGGACAGGCACTCGGGCGAACGTCATTCAAAACCGGCGCCAGGCGCCAGGTACCGCAGGCCAGCCGCTCCAGAGCTTCAGCGCTCGTACCACACAACAACAACACTTCCGCTAGTTTTGAGAGGCACGCGTGGTTCCGCACGCGGCGCACGGCCACTGCCGTACAGGTAGCGTGTTGCGCGACACGACACGCACATCGAAAGACATGCAGTCTAGTCGGTAATGATCCTTCCGCAGGTTCACCTACGGAAACCTTGTTACGACTTTTACTTCCTCTAAATGATCAAGTTTGGTCATCTTTCCGGTAGCATCGGCAACGACAGAGTCGATGCCGCGTACCAGTCCGAAGACCTCACTAAATCATTCAATCGGTAGTAGCGACGGGCGGTGTGTACAAAGGGCAGGGACGTAATCAACGCGAGCTTATGACTCGCGCTTACTGGGAATTCCTCGTTCATGGGGAACAATTGCAAGCCCCAATCCCTAGCACGAAGGAGGTTCAGCGGGTTACCCCGACCTTTCGGCCTAGGAAGACACGCTGATTCCTTCAGTGTAGCGCGCGTGCGGCCCAGAACATCTAAGGGCATCACAGACCTGTTATTGCTCAATCTCGTGCGGCTAGAAGCCGCCTGTCCCTCTAAGAAGAAAAGTAATCGCTGACAGCACGAAGGATGTCACGCGACTAGTTAGCAGGCTAGAGTCTCGTTCGTTATCGGAATTAACCAGACAAATCGCTCCACCAACTAAGAACGGCCATGCACCACCACCCACCGAATCAAGAAAGAGCTATCAATCTGTCAATCCTTCCGGTGTCCGGGCCTGGTGAGGTTTCCCGTGTTGAGTCAAATTAAGCCGCAGGCTCCACTCCTGGTGGTGCCCTTCCGTCAATTCCTTTAAGTTTCAGCTTTGCAACCATACTTCCCCCGGAACCCAAAAGCTTTGGTTTCCCGGAGGCTGCCCGCCGAGTCATCGGAGGAACTGCGGCGGATCGCTGGCTGGCATCGTTTATGGTTAGAACTAGGGCGGTATCTGATCGCCTTCGAACCTCTAACTTTCGTTCTTGATTAATGAAAACATACTTGGCAAATGCTTTCGCTTCTGTTCGTCTTGCGACGATCCAAGAATTTCACCTCTAACGTCGCAATACGAATGCCCCCGCCTGTCCCTATTAATCATTACCTCGGGTTCCGAAAACCAACAAAATAGAACCGAGGTCCTATTCCATTATTCCATGCACACAGTATTCAGGCGGGCTTGCCTGCTTTAAGCACTCTAATTTGTTCAAAGTAAACGTGCCGGCCCACCGAGACACTCAACAAAGAGCACCCTGGTAGGATTTAAACGGGGTCCGCCTCGGGACGCGAAAGCACCCCTTCGGCTCGCCCCACCGGCAGGACGTCCCACGATACATGCCAGTTAAACACCGACGGGCGGTGAACCAACAGCGTGGGACACAAATCCAACTACGAGCTTTTTAACCGCAACAACTTTAATATACGCTATTGGAGCTGGAATTACCGCGGCTGCTGGCACCAGACTTGCCCTCCAATAGATACTCGTTAAAGGATTTAAAGTGTACTCATTCCGATTACGGGGCCTCGGATGAGTCCCGTATCGTTATTTTTCGTCACTACCTCCCCGTGCCGGGAGTGGGTAATTTGCGCGCCTGCTGCCTTCCTTGGATGTGGTAGCCGTTTCTCAGGCTCCCTCTCCGGAATCGAACCCTGATTCCCCGTTACCCGTTACAACCATGGTAGGCGCAGAACCTACCATCGACAGTTGATAAGGCAGACATTTGAAAGATGCGTCGCCGGTACGAGGACCGTGCGATCAGCCCAAAGTTATTCAGAGTCACCAAGGCAAACGGACCAGACAAGCCAATCCGATTGGTTTTGATCTAATAAAAGCGTCCCTTCCATCTCTGGTCGGGACTCTGTTTGCATGTATTAGCTCTAGAATTACCACAGTTATCCAAGTAACGTGGGTACGATCTAAGGAACCATAACTGATTTAATGAGCCATTCGCGGTTTCACCTTAATGCGGCTTGTACTGAGACATGCATGGCTTAATCTTTGAGACAAGCATATGACTACTGGCAGGATCAACCAGGGAGCTGCGTCAACTAGAGCTGAGCAGCCGGCCGCCCGGGAGTGTGTCCCGGGGGCCCGCGCGAACACGCAAGCGTCCGCTCAATTATTCTGCAAACAGGAGGAGGCCGAGCTCCCCTGCACGATACACCTCGAAACCCTCTCAGGTCCCGGCGGCGCGCAGCGCCGTCCTAGGTACTTGGTCGGTTTCGAGAGAGGCGCAATCGCCCGGAGTTAGGCGAGTAGACGGTTTTAGTGCGAACACCCTTGCTCCCAACTGAGCTTGCCGCTGCCGACAGAGGCCCGGGAGCGTGCTGTCGTGGCATTGCCGGCGGGAGACAACACGCGCCACCTATGGTGACCGGCAGCTCCAACGCCAGCGCCACACAAGGGCAAAGCCCCACTTGGGTGCAGAAGCGAACTCTCCCAGCACAGCGCACGCGCCAACACGTCCGCACAACTGCGATACAAACCACCTGCGAGAACCGCTGGGGCGACCGAGCAGCAGACGGCGTCGCGGCGCCGAGTGCCAGGCGGCGGCGCATCCTCAACGCACACAGTCCTCAATCAGACCAGCACACTGCAGATGTCCACCGCGCTTCGCACCGGGCTCGGCTGAACCAACTTTGGCCGCCAGGCGCCGCGTGCAGGGTGCGCCGCAGCGTAGCTGCGCCGCCTGCCGGGCCCGTCGGCTGGCGCTCCTGCCACTCGGCGCCCCCCACCAGCCGCCTGTTGCGCGTGCGCCCACGCAGCGCGCGGCCAACACGCCGGGCGGCCCCCCTTCACCGGCCGGGAACAGTCCCACCAAGCCACCGCCGCGTATCGCTTCATACCCACATGGGCCTAGTCACGCGTGTGGATGTGGCGGGTACCGCTGAAACAACCGGTTAATAGCTGTACCGATCGTCGCCATCACAGATTCACCTCCAGCGTGAACAACCGCTCAACAACGGATTTCCAGTTCATTTGCGTATCTTGGGCAGTAAACGTAGATGTCCACCTACATTTGCGAATTCAACAATTCTTGCATGCCAGGATGTCATGTGTCACGACACGCTACATCAGACCACATACACACTGCGACATGTGCAGAAGAGAACACGTGGAAGGTGGCCCGCGCACGTATGCGATGTACCTTCCGCGATCCACTGTCAACCGGCATCTGCGGCATGTCCCAGATATGGAACGCGGTCCACCAGGGTAGCACTTTGTGTGAGGCAATACGACAAAGTCGGAATACACGCGTCACTACATCAGACGGCTCACGCTGACCTGACCTGACCTGACTCACCGCACCACCACCCCCAGCGACCCAGGGTGACATACAATGCGTTCGTACGTTCCTCCCACACGCCTCTACGGCGTACCACAGTGCAACCTAGCTGTTATTGGGAGACGAGACAAGTAGCATCAAGCACAACATATGGAAATTGAGATTCGACACCGTTGGGCACAGCCAGCGTACGGTCACACGTATCACACTACTTCACTCTGTACGTAACGACCGATGATCGGTACAGCGTGTGGGTTACGCGTACGACATCAGCGGACAATGGACACAGACCATACCACGACGTACACTGAGGGCGTCGACATCTGAATGCAACTGAACAGCTGCGAGGCTCATTTAACACTCAAACGCCAGACCGACCAGCTTGAGAGGACAGAGACACAAAGAGGGGGACAGAGGGGGACAGAGGGGGGGGAGGGGGGGGGTCGGCGATATAGTCCTATTGCAGTACAATTGACAGTGGATAGCAGGAATATGTGGAAAGTAAGCAACACTCGCAAGACATCTACATGAGGATAACAACGACACCAGAGATTCCGAGCAGTGAACTATGTTAGGCAAAGGGACAACGTGGGTTAGGTTAAGGGACAACGTGGGTTAGGTTAAGGGACAACGTGGGTTAGGTTAAGGGACAACGTGGGTTAGGTTAAGGGACAACGTGGGTTAGGTTAAGGGACAACGTGGGTTAGGTTAAGGGACAACGTGGGTTAGGTTAAGGGACAACGTGGGTTAGGTTAAGGGACAACGTGGGTTAGGTTAAGGGACAACGTGGGTTAGGTTAAGGGACAACGTGGGTTAGGTTAAGGGACAACGTGGGTTAGGTTAAGGGACAACGTGGGTTAGGTTAAGGGACAACGTGGGTTAGGTTAAGGGACAACGTGGGTTAGGTTAAGGGACAACGTGGGTTAGGTTAAGGGACAACGTGGGTTAGGTTAAGGGACAACGTGGGTTAGGTTAAGGGACAACGTGGGTTAGGTTAAGGGACAACGTGGGTTAGGTTAAGGGACAACGTGGGTTAGGTTAAGGGACAACGTGGGTTAGGTTAAGGGACAACATGGGTTAGGTTAAGGGACAACGTCGGTTAGGTTAAGGGACAACGTCGGTTAGGTTAAGGGACAACTTGAGTTAGGTTAAGGGACAACTTGAGTTAGGTTAAGGGACAACTTGAGTTAGGTTAAGGGACAACTTGAGTTAGGTTAAGGGACAACGTGGGTTAGGTTAAGGGACAAATTGAGTTAGGTTAAGGGACAACTTGAGTTAGGTTAAGGGACAACTTGAGTTAGGTTAAGGGACAAATTGAGTTAGGTTAAGGGACAAATTGAGTTAGGTTAAGGGACAAATTGAGTTAGGTTAAGGGACAAATTGAGTTAGGTTAAGGGACAAATTGAGTTAGGTTAAGGGACAAATTGAGTTAGGTTAAGGGACAAATTGAGTTAGGTTAAGGGACAAATTGAGTTAGGTTAAGGGACAAATTGAGTTAGGTTAAGGGACAACTTGAGTTAGGTTAAGGGACAACTTGAGTTAGGTTAAGGGACAACTTGAGTTAGGTTAAGGGACAACTTGAGTTAGGTTAAGGGACAACTTGAGTTAGGTTAAGGGACAACTTGAGTTAGGTTAAGGGACAACTTGAGTTAGGTTAAGGGACAACTTGAGTTAGGTTAAGGGACAACTTGAGTTAGGTTAAGGGACAACTTGAGTTAGGTTAAGGGACAACTTGAGTTAGGTTAAGGGACAACTTGAGTTAGGTTAAGGGACAACTTGAGTTAGGTTAAGGGACAACTTGAGTTAGGTTAAGGGACAACTTGAGTTAGGTTAAGGGACAACTTGAGTTAGGTTAAGGGACAACTTGAGTTAGGTTAAGGGACAACTTGAGTTAGGTTAAGGGACAACTTGAGTTAGGTTAAGGGACAACTTGAGTTAGGTTAAGGGACAACTTGAGTTAGGCTAAGGGACAACTTGAGTTAGGTTAAGGGACAACTTGAGTTAGGTTAAGGGACAACTTGAGTTAGGTTAAGGGACAACTTGAGTTAGGTTAAGGGACAACGTGGGTTAGGTTAAGGGACAAATTGAGTTAGGTTAAGGGACAACTTGAGTTAGGTTAAGGGACAACTTGAGTTAGGTTAAGGGACAACTTGAGTTAGGTTAAGGGACAACTTGAGTTAGGTTAAGGGACAACTTGAGTTAGGTTAAGGGACAACTTGAGTTAGGTTAAGGGACAACTTGAGTTAGGTTAAGGGACAACTTGAGTTAGGTTAAGGGACAACTTGAGTTAGGTTAAGGGACAACTTGAGTTAGGTTAAGGGACAACTTGAGTTAGGTTAAGGGACAACTTGAGTTAGGTTAAGGGACAACTTGAGTTAGGTTAAGGGACAACTTGAGTTAGGT
>NW_026062191.1:15000-20000 GCF_023897955.1 Schistocerca gregaria | reverse complement strand
GCACAACTGCGATACAAACCACCTGCGAGAACCGCTGGGGCGACCGAGCAGCAGACGGCGTCGCGGCGCCGAGTGCCAGGCGGCGGCGCATCCTCAACGCACACAGTCCTCAATCAGACCAGCACACTGCAGATGTCCACCGCGCTTCGCACCGGGCTCGGCTGAACCAACTTTGGCCGCCAGGCGCCGCGTGCAGGGTGCGCCGCAGCGTAGCTGCGCCGCCTGCCGGGCCCGTCGGCTGGCGCTCCTGCCACTCGGCGCCCCCCACCAGCCGCCTGTTGCGCGTGCGCCCACGCAGCGCGCGGCCAACACGCCGGGCGGCCCCCCTTCACCGGCCGGGAACAGTCCCACCAAGCCACCGCCGCGTATCGCTTCATACCCACATGGGCCTAGTCACGCGTGTGGATGTGGCGGGTACCGCTGAAACAACCGGTTAATAGCTGTACCGATCGTCGCCATCACAGATTCACCTCCAGCGTGAACAACCGCTCAACAACGGATTTCCAGTTCATTTGCGTATCTTGGGCAGTAAACGTAGATGTCCACCTACATTTGCGAATTCAACAATTCTTGCATGCCAGGATGTCATGTGTCACGACACGCTACATCAGACCACATACACACTGCGACATGTGCAGAAGAGAACACGTGGAAGGTGGCCCGCGCACGTATGCGATGTACCTTCCGCGATCCACTGTCAACCGGCATCTGCGGCATGTCCCAGATATGGAACGCGGTCCACCAGGGTAGCACTTTGTGTGAGGCAATACGACAAAGTCGGAATACACGCGTCACTACATCAGACGGCTCACGCTGACCTGACCTGACCTGACTCACCGCACCACCACCCCCAGCGACCCAGGGTGACATACAATGCGTTCGTACGTTCCTCCCACACGCCTCTACGGCGTACCACAGTGCAACCTAGCTGTTATTGGGAGACGAGACAAGTAGCATCAAGCACAACATATGGAAATTGAGATTCGACACCGTTGGGCACAGCCAGCGTACGGTCACACGTATCACACTACTTCACTCTGTACGTAACGACCGATGATCGGTACAGCGTGTGGGTTACGCGTACGACATCAGCGGACAATGGACACAGACCATACCACGACGTACACTGAGGGCGTCGACATCTGAATGCAACTGAACAGCTGCGAGGCTCATTTAACACTCAAACGCCAGACCGACCAGCTTGAGAGGACAGAGACACAAAGAGGGGGACAGAGGGGGACAGAGGGGGGGGAGGGGGGGGGTCGGCGATATAGTCCTATTGCAGTACAATTGACAGTGGATAGCAGGAATATGTGGAAAGTAAGCAACACTCGCAAGACATCTACATGAGGATAACAACGACACCAGAGATTCCGAGCAGTGAACTATGTTAGGCAAAGGGACAACGTGGGTTAGGTTAAGGGACAACGTGGGTTAGGTTAAGGGACAACGTGGGTTAGGTTAAGGGACAACGTGGGTTAGGTTAAGGGACAACGTGGGTTAGGTTAAGGGACAACGTGGGTTAGGTTAAGGGACAACGTGGGTTAGGTTAAGGGACAACGTGGGTTAGGTTAAGGGACAACGTGGGTTAGGTTAAGGGACAACGTGGGTTAGGTTAAGGGACAACGTGGGTTAGGTTAAGGGACAACGTGGGTTAGGTTAAGGGACAACGTGGGTTAGGTTAAGGGACAACGTGGGTTAGGTTAAGGGACAACGTGGGTTAGGTTAAGGGACAACGTGGGTTAGGTTAAGGGACAACGTGGGTTAGGTTAAGGGACAACGTGGGTTAGGTTAAGGGACAACGTGGGTTAGGTTAAGGGACAACGTGGGTTAGGTTAAGGGACAACGTGGGTTAGGTTAAGGGACAACGTGGGTTAGGTTAAGGGACAACGTGGGTTAGGTTAAGGGACAACGTCGGTTAGGTTAAGGGACAACGTCGGTTAGGTTAAGGGACAACTTGAGTTAGGTTAAGGGACAACTTGAGTTAGGTTAAGGGACAACTTGAGTTAGGTTAAGGGACAACTTGAGTTAGGTTAAGGGACAACGTGGGTTAGGTTAAGGGACAAATTGAGTTAGGTTAAGGGACAACTTGAGTTAGGTTAAGGGACAACTTGAGTTAGGTTAAGGGACAAATTGAGTTAGGTTAAGGGACAAATTGAGTTAGGTTAAGGGACAAATTGAGTTAGGTTAAGGGACAAATTGAGTTAGGTTAAGGGACAAATTGAGTTAGGTTAAGGGACAAATTGAGTTAGGTTAAGGGACAAATTGAGTTAGGTTAAGGGACAAATTGAGTTAGGTTAAGGGACAAATTGAGTTAGGTTAAGGGACAACTTGAGTTAGGTTAAGGGACAACTTGAGTTAGGTTAAGGGACAACTTGAGTTAGGTTAAGGGACAACTTGAGTTAGGTTAAGGGACAACTTGAGTTAGGTTAAGGGACAACTTGAGTTAGGTTAAGGGACAACTTGAGTTAGGTTAAGGGACAACTTGAGTTAGGTTAAGGGACAACTTGAGTTAGGTTAAGGGACAACTTGAGTTAGGTTAAGGGACAACTTGAGTTAGGTTAAGGGACAACTTGAGTTAGGTTAAGGGACAACTTGAGTTAGGTTAAGGGACAACTTGAGTTAGGTTAAGGGACAACTTGAGTTAGGTTAAGGGACAACTTGAGTTAGGTTAAGGGACAACTTGAGTTAGGTTAAGGGACAACTTGAGTTAGGTTAAGGGACAACTTGAGTTAGGTTAAGGGACAACTTGAGTTAGGTTAAGGGACAACTTGAGTTAGGTTAAGGGACAACTTGAGTTAGGTTAAGGGACAACTTGAGTTAGGTTAAGGGACAACGTGGGTTAGGTTAAGGGACAAATTGAGTTAGGTTAAGGGACAACTTGAGTTAGGTTAAGGGACAACTTGAGTTAGGTTAAGGGACAACTTGAGTTAGGTTAAGGGACAACTTGAGTTAGGTTAAGGGACAACTTGAGTTAGGTTAAGGGACAACTTGAGTTAGGTTAAGGGACAACTTGAGTTAGGTTAAGGGACAACTTGAGTTAGGTTAAGGGACAACTTGAGTTAGGTTAAGGGACAACTTGAGTTAGGTTAAGGGACAACTTGAGTTAGGTTAAGGGACAACTTGAGTTAGGTTAAGGGACAACTTGAGTTAGGTTAAGGGACAACTTGAGTTAGGTTAAGGGACAACTTGAGTTAGGTTAAGGGACAACTTGAGTTAGGTTAAGGGACAACTTGAGTTAGGTTAAGGGACAACTTGAGTTAGGTTAAGGGACAACTTGAGTTAGGTTAAGGGACAACTTGAGTTAGGTTAAGGGACAACTTGAGTTAGGTTAAGGGACAACTTGAGTTAGGTTAAGGGACAACTTGAGTTAGGTTAAGGGACAACTTGAGTTAGGTTAAGGGACAACTTGAGTTAGGTTAAGGGACAACTTGAGTTAGGTTAAGGGACAACTTGAGTTAGGTTAAGGGACAAATTGAGTTAGGTTAAGGGACAAATTGAGTTAGGTTAAGGGACAAATTGAGTTAGGTTAAGGGACAAATTGAGTTAGGTTAAGGGACAAATTGAGTTAGGTTAAGGGACAAATTGAGTTAGGTTAAGGGACAAATTGAGTTAGGTTAAGGGACAAATTGAGTTAGGTTAAGGGACAAATTGAGTTAGGTTAAGGGACAAATTGAGTTAGGTTAAGGGACAAATTGAGTTAGGTTAAGGGACAAATTGAGTTAGGTTAAGGGACAAATTGAGTTAGGTTAAGGGACAAATTGAGTTAGGTTAAGCGATAATCTGGTACAGCCACAGTTAGGTTAAGCGATAATCTGGTACAGCCACAGTTAGGTTAAGCGATAATCTGGTACAGCCACAGTTAGGTTAAGCGATAATCTGGTACAGCCACAGTTAGGTTAAGCGATAAACTGGTACAGCCACAGTTAGGTTAAGCGATAAACTGGTACAGCCACAGTTAGGTTAAGCGATAAACTGGTACAGCCACAGTTAGGTTAAGCGATAAACTGGTACAGCCACAGTTAGGTTAAGCGATAAACTGGTACAGCCACAGTTAGGTTAAGCGATAAACTGGTACAGCCACAGTTAGGTTAAGCGATAAACTGGTACAGCCACAGTTAGGTTAAGCGATAAACTGGTACAGCCACAGTTAGGTTAAGCGATAAAGTTGGTTAAATTTGGTATTGTGTGGGAAGGGGGCAGAGAGAGAGGGGGGGGGGGGTGGATAGTGGTGGCAGTACACGGATGCCTGAGTCACCGTCAGATACGTCACGTCGGTTCGATGCTTGTAGCAAGAGGCTGGCGGATGTGTGTCTCTCACTTCTGCAATTTTTCATGTGGTATAACACGAGGGCGGGGGATGATATTTGGTGCCCCTCTGTGTAGGATGTGTGTTGGTGGTGTTGATTTATCTGAGCAATGGTAGTTGTCGGAGGAGTGGGGTATTGTGCTTTTATAGGTGGACCTACTGCTCTGGTTATCATAGTGTCGACGGTGCAATGTGGCAGAGAGGATGCACTCGACATTGTCGCATTCCAGATGTTTACGTATTGTGTGTCTCCGTTGCAGGCCGAGAGTGGTGCATGTTCGAGTGTCTGGCTGACGTGCGATTCACGTTGTGTGCCCAGTCTTACAGCACGTATAGGGACATTCGCATAAATCATCTATATTTGGCCTTGCATCATTTACTAAGCAGTGCCGTGAGACGACCGAACTATTAGGAAAGTACTGATGTACCGCATAATGTTTACCTTCCACCACACGGCGAGTATCGACTGTGCCCAGCGTTGCCACCGCAGGCAGCGGTCACCGTCACCATTGTGCGGCGGAACGGAACATCTATATCCTCAGAGGAGCACTCTTTGCCGCCGGGCGTCACGTCTCGCGGCCTGCCGGCCAGCGCCCACGACGAACTTACTGCATGTATAGGGACAGCGGGAATTTGGCATACTTGATATAACTCTTCATGAGGCGCAAGATATAGGGGTGGATTGCAACTT
>NW_026062191.1:0-10000 GCF_023897955.1 Schistocerca gregaria | reverse complement strand
CTACTGGGGGAATCCTTGTTAGTTTCTTTTCCTCCGCTTAGTAATATGCTTAAATTCAGCGGGTAGTCTCGCCTGCTCTGAGGTCGTTGTACGAGGTGTCGCACGCCACACCGCCAGCCGGCTGTGCACGCTACCGAGAAAGTACCGGTATGCGAACCGCCAGGCGACGGGCGCGCATCGCACGTTTAAGGAGACGCGGCCGGCCACACAGGCGACCACGACACTCCCACGTCTCCGAAGCGGGACAAACGCCGCGCGCTTCAGTATACGTAGCCGACCCTCAGCCAGACGTGGCCCGGGAACGGAATCCATGGACCGCAATGTGCGTTCGAAACGTCGATGTTCATGTGTCCTGCAGTTCACATGTCGACGCGCAATTTGCTGCGTTCTTCATCGACCCACGAGCCGAGTGATCCACCGTCCTGGGTGATCTTTTCCTTTTCAGTCTCCCACTGTCTCTTTCAAGACAGTAGCATTTGCGGGACTGAGGCGTCTGACGGCCCCTGTTCCACTATTTTTTTTGTGTCCAACGGCCTCACAGCCGATGGGCGTCGTACGGCTCCACACCGGAGCGGACAGGCACTCGGGCGAACGTCATTCAAAACCGGCGCCAGGCGCCAGGTACCGCAGGCCAGCCGCTCCAGAGCTTCAGCGCTCGTACCACACAACAACAACAACAACAACACTTCCGCTAGTTTTGAGAGGCACGCGTGGTTCCGCACGCGGCGCACGGCCACTGCCGTACAGGTAGCGTGTTGCGCGACACGACACGCACATCGAAAGACATGCAGTCTAGTCGGTAATGATCCTTCCGCAGGTTCACCTACGGAAACCTTGTTACGACTTTTACTTCCTCTAAATGATCAAGTTTGGTCATCTTTCCGGTAGCATCGGCAACGACAGAGTCGATGCCGCGTACCAGTCCGAAGACCTCACTAAATCATTCAATCGGTAGTAGCGACGGGCGGTGTGTACAAAGGGCAGGGACGTAATCAACGCGAGCTTATGACTCGCGCTTACTGGGAATTCCTCGTTCATGGGGAACAATTGCAAGCCCCAATCCCTAGCACGAAGGAGGTTCAGCGGGTTACCCCGACCTTTCGGCCTAGGAAGACACGCTGATTCCTTCAGTGTAGCGCGCGTGCGGCCCAGAACATCTAAGGGCATCACAGACCTGTTATTGCTCAATCTCGTGCGGCTAGAAGCCGCCTGTCCCTCTAAGAAGAAAAGTAATCGCTGACAGCACGAAGGATGTCACGCGACTAGTTAGCAGGCTAGAGTCTCGTTCGTTATCGGAATTAACCAGACAAATCGCTCCACCAACTAAGAACGGCCATGCACCACCACCCACCGAATCAAGAAAGAGCTATCAATCTGTCAATCCTTCCGGTGTCCGGGCCTGGTGAGGTTTCCCGTGTTGAGTCAAATTAAGCCGCAGGCTCCACTCCTGGTGGTGCCCTTCCGTCAATTCCTTTAAGTTTCAGCTTTGCAACCATACTTCCCCCGGAACCCAAAAGCTTTGGTTTCCCGGAGGCTGCCCGCCGAGTCATCGGAGGAACTGCGGCGGATCGCTGGCTGGCATCGTTTATGGTTAGAACTAGGGCGGTATCTGATCGCCTTCGAACCTCTAACTTTCCGTTCTTGATTAATGAAAACATACTTGGCAAATGCTTTCGCTTCTGTTCGTCTTGCGACGATCCAAGAATTTCACCTCTAACGTCGCAATACGAATGCCCCCGCCTGTCCCTATTAATCATTACCTCGGGTTCCGAAAACCAACAAAATAGAACCGAGGTCCTATTCCATTATTCCATGCACACAGTATTCAGGCGGGCTTGCCTGCTTTAAGCACTCTAATTTGTTCAAAGTAAACGTGCCGGCCCACCGAGACACTCAACAAAGAGCACCCTGGTAGGATTTAAACGGGGTCCGCCTCGGGACGCGAAAGCACCCCTTCGGCTCGCCCCACCGGCAGGACGTCCCACGATACATGCCAGTTAAACACCGACGGGCGGTGAACCAACAGCGTGGGACACAAATCCAACTACGAGCTTTTTAACCGCAACAACTTTAATATACGCTATTGGAGCTGGAATTACCGCGGCTGCTGGCACCAGACTTGCCCTCCAATAGATACTCGTTAAAGGATTTAAAGTGTACTCATTCCGATTACGGGGCCTCGGATGAGTCCCGTATCGTTATTTTTCGTCACTACCTCCCCGTGCCGGGAGTGGGTAATTTGCGCGCCTGCTGCCTTCCTTGGATGTGGTAGCCGTTTCTCAGGCTCCCTCTCCGGAATCGAACCCTGATTCCCCGTTACCCGTTACAACCATGGTAGGCGCAGAACCTACCATCGACAGTTGATAAGGCAGACATTTGAAAGATGCGTCGCCGGTACGAGGACCGTGCGATCAGCCCAAAGTTATTCAGAGTCACCAAGGCAAACGGACCAGACAAGCCAATCCGATTGGTTTTGATCTAATAAAAGCGTCCCTTCCATCTCTGGTCGGGACTCTGTTTGCATGTATTAGCTCTAGAATTACCACAGTTATCCAAGTAACGTGGGTACGATCTAAGGAACCATAACTGATTTAATGAGCCATTCGCGGTTTCACCTTAATGCGGCTTGTACTGAGACATGCATGGCTTAATCTTTGAGACAAGCATATGACTACTGGCAGGATCAACCAGGGAGCTGCGTCAACTAGAGCTGAGCAGCCGGCCGCCCGGGAGTGTGTCCCGGGGGCCCGCGCGAACACGCAAGCGTCCGCTCAATTATTCTGCAAACAGGAGGAGGCCGAGCTCCCCTGCACGATACACCTCGAAACCCTCTCAGGTCCCGGCGGCGCGCAGCGCCGTCCTAGGTACTTGGTCGGTTTCGAGAGAGGCGCAATCGCCCGGAGTTAGGCGAGTAGACGGTTTTAGTGCGAACACCCTTGCTCCCAACTGAGCTTGCCGCTGCCGACAGAGGCCCGGGAGCGTGCTGTCGTGGCATTGCCGGCGGGAGACAACACGCGCCACCTATGGTGACCGGCAGCTCCAACGCCAGCGCCACACAAGGGCAAAGCCCCACTTGGGTGCAGAAGCGAACTCTCCCAGCACAGCGCACGCGCCAACACGTCCGCACAACTGCGATACAAACCACCTGCGAGAACCGCTGGGGCGACCGAGCAGCAGACGGCGTCGCGGCGCCGAGTGCCAGGCGGCGGCGCATCCTCAACGCACACAGTCCTCAATCAGACCAGCACACTGCAGATGTCCACCGCGCTTCGCACCGGGCTCGGCTGAACCAACTTTGGCCGCCAGGCGCCGCGTGCAGGGTGCGCCGCAGCGTAGCTGCGCCGCCTGCCGGGCCCGTCGGCTGGCGCTCCTGCCACTCGGCGCCCCCCACCAGCCGCCTGTTGCGCGTGCGCCCACGCAGCGCGCGGCCAACACGCCGGGCGGCCCCCCTTCACCGGCCGGGAACAGTCCCACCAAGCCACCGCCGCGTATCGCTTCATACCCACATGGGCCTAGTCACGCGTGTGGATGTGGCGGGTACCGCTGAAACAACCGGTTAATAGCTGTACCGATCGTCGCCATCACAGATTCACCTCCAGCGTGAACAACCGCTCAACAACGGATTTCCAGTTCATTTGCGTATCTTGGGCAGTAAACGTAGATGTCCACCTACATTTGCGAATTCAACAATTCTTGCATGCCAGGATGTCATGTGTCACGACACGCTACATCAGACCACATACACACTGCGACATGTGCAGAAGAGAACACGTGGAAGGTGGCCCGCGCACGTATGCGATGTACCTTCCGCGATCCACTGTCAACCGGCATCTGCGGCATGTCCCAGATATGGAACGCGGTCCACCAGGGTAGCACTTTGTGTGAGGCAATACGACAAAGTCGGAATACACGCGTCACTACATCAGACGGCTCACGCTGACCTGACCTGACCTGACTCACCGCACCACCACCCCCAGCGACCCAGGGTGACATACAATGCGTTCGTACGTTCCTCCCACACGCCTCTACGGCGTACCACAGTGCAACCTAGCTGTTATTGGGAGACGAGACAAGTAGCATCAAGCACAACATATGGAAATTGAGATTCGACACCGTTGGGCACAGCCAGCGTACGGTCACACGTATCACACTACTTCACTCTGTACGTAACGACCGATGATCGGTACAGCGTGTGGGTTACGCGTACGACATCAGCGGACAATGGACACAGACCATACCACGACGTACACTGAGGGCGTCGACATCTGAATGCAACTGAACAGCTGCGAGGCTCATTTAACACTCAAACGCCAGACCGACCAGCTTGAGAGGACAGAGACACAAAGAGGGGGACAGAGGGGGACAGAGGGGGGGGAGGGGGGGGGTCGGCGATATAGTCCTATTGCAGTACAATTGACAGTGGATAGCAGGAATATGTGGAAAGTAAGCAACACTCGCAAGACATCTACATGAGGATAACAACGACACCAGAGATTCCGAGCAGTGAACTATGTTAGGCAAAGGGACAACGTGGGTTAGGTTAAGGGACAACGTGGGTTAGGTTAAGGGACAACGTGGGTTAGGTTAAGGGACAACGTGGGTTAGGTTAAGGGACAACGTGGGTTAGGTTAAGGGACAACGTGGGTTAGGTTAAGGGACAACGTGGGTTAGGTTAAGGGACAACGTGGGTTAGGTTAAGGGACAACGTGGGTTAGGTTAAGGGACAACGTGGGTTAGGTTAAGGGACAACGTGGGTTAGGTTAAGGGACAACGTGGGTTAGGTTAAGGGACAACGTGGGTTAGGTTAAGGGACAACGTGGGTTAGGTTAAGGGACAACGTGGGTTAGGTTAAGGGACAACGTGGGTTAGGTTAAGGGACAACGTGGGTTAGGTTAAGGGACAACGTGGGTTAGGTTAAGGGACAACGTGGGTTAGGTTAAGGGACAACGTGGGTTAGGTTAAGGGACAACGTGGGTTAGGTTAAGGGACAACGTGGGTTAGGTTAAGGGACAACGTGGGTTAGGTTAAGGGACAACGTGGGGTTAGGTTAAGGGACAACGTGGGTTAGGTTAAGGGACAACGTGGGTTAGGTTAAGGGACAACGTCGGTTAGGTTAAGGGACAACGTCGGTTAGGTTAAGGGACAACGTCGGTTAGGTTAAGGGACAACGTCGGTTAGGTTAAGGGACAACGTCGGTTAGGTTAAGGGACAACGTCGGTTAGGTTAAGGGACAACGTCGGTTAGGTTAAGGGACAACGTGGGTTAGGTTAAGGGACAACGTGGGTTAGGTTAAGGGACAACTTGAGTTAGGTTAAGGGACAACTTGAGTTAGGTTAAGGGACAAATTGAGTTAGGTTAAGGGACAAATTGAGTTAGGTTAAGGGACAAATTGAGTTAGGTTAAGGGACAAATTGAGTTAGGTTAAGGGACAAATTGAGTTAGGTTAAGGGACAAATTGAGTTAGGTTAAGGGACAAATTGAGTTAGGTTAAGGGACAAATTGAGTTAGGTTAAGGGACAAATTGAGTTAGGTTAAGGGACAACTTGAGTTAGGTTAAGGGACAACTTGAGTTAGGTTAAGGGACAACTTGAGTTAGGTTAAGGGACAACTTGAGTTAGGTTAAGGGACAACTTGAGTTAGGTTAAGGGACAACTTGAGTTAGGTTAAGGGACAACTTGAGTTAGGTTAAGGGACAACTTGAGTTAGGTTAAGGGACAACTTGAGTTAGGTTAAGGGACAACTTGAGTTAGGTTAAGGGACAACTTGAGTTAGGTTAAGGGACAACTTGAGTTAGGTTAAGGGACAACTTGAGTTAGGTTAAGGGACAACTTGAGTTAGGTTAAGGGACAACTTGAGTTAGGTTAAGGGACAACTTGAGTTAGGTTAAGGGACAACTTGAGTTAGGTTAAGGGACAACTTGAGTTAGGTTAAGGGACAACTTGAGTTAGGTTAAGGGACAACTTGAGTTAGGTTAAGGGACAACTTGAGTTAGGTTAAGGGACAACTTGAGTTAGGTTAAGGGACAACTTGAGTTAGGTTAAGGGACAACGTGGGTTAGGTTAAGGGACAAATTGAGTTAGGTTAAGGGACAACTTGAGTTAGGTTAAGGGACAACTTGAGTTAGGTTAAGGGACAACTTGAGTTAGGTTAAGGGACAACTTGAGTTAGGTTAAGGGACAACTTGAGTTAGGTTAAGGGACAACTTGAGTTAGGTTAAGGGACAACTTGAGTTAGGTTAAGGGACAACTTGAGTTAGGTTAAGGGACAACTTGAGTTAGGTTAAGGGACAACTTGAGTTAGGTTAAGGGACAACTTGAGTTAGGTTAAGGGACAACTTGAGTTAGGTTAAGGGACAACTTGAGTTAGGTTAAGGGACAACTTGAGTTAGGTTAAGGGACAACTTGAGTTAGGTTAAGGGACAACTTGAGTTAGGTTAAGGGACAACTTGAGTTAGGTTAAGGGACAACTTGAGTTAGGTTAAGGGACAACTTGAGTTAGGTTAAGGGACAACTTGAGTTAGGTTAAGGGACAACTTGAGTTAGGTTAAGGGACAACTTGAGTTAGGTTAAGGGACAACTTGAGTTAGGTTAAGGGACAACTTGAGTTAGGTTAAGGGACAAATTGAGTTAGGTTAAGGGACAAATTGAGTTAGGTTAAGGGACAAATTGAGTTAGGTTAAGGGACAAATTGAGTTAGGTTAAGGGACAAATTGAGTTAGGTTAAGGGACAAATTGAGTTAGGTTAAGGGACAAATTGAGTTAGGTTAAGGGACAAATTGAGTTAGGTTAAGGGACAAATTGAGTTAGGTTAAGGGACAAATTGAGTTAGGTTAAGGGACAAATTGAGTTAGGTTAAGGGACAAATTGAGTTAGGTTAAGGGACAAATTGAGTTAGGTTAAGGGACAAATTGAGTTAGGTTAAGGGACAAATTGAGTTAGGTTAAGCGATAATCTGGTACAGCCACAGTTAGGTTAAGCGATAATCTGGTACAGCCACAGTTAGGTTAAGCGATAATCTGGTACAGCCACAGTTAGGTTAAGCGATAATCTGGTACAGCCACAGTTAGGTTAAGCGATAATCTGGTACAGCCACAGTTAGGTTAAGCGATAAACTGGTACAGCCACAGTTAGGTTAAGCGATAAACTGGTACAGCCACAGTTAGGTTAAGCGATAAACTGGTACAGCCACAGTTAGGTTAAGCGATAAACTGGTACAGCCACAGTTAGGTTAAGCGATAAACTGGTACAGCCACAGTTAGGTTAAGCGATAAACTGGTACAGCCACAGTTAGGTTAAGCGATAAACTGGTACAGCCACAGTTAGGTTAAGCGATAAACTGGTACAGCCACAGTTAGGTTAAGCGATAAACTGGTACAGCCACAGTTAGGTTAAGCGATAAACTGGTACAGCCACAGTTAGGTTAAGCGATAATCTGGTACAGCCACAGTTAGGTTAAGCGATAATCTGGTACAGCCACAGTTAGGTTAAGCGATAAACTGGTACAGCCACAGTTAGGTTAAGCGATAAACTGGTACAGCCACAGTTAGGTTAAGCGATAATCTGGTACAGCCACAGTTAGGTTAAGCGATAATCTGGTACAGCCACAGTTAGGTTAAGCGATAAACTGGTACAGCCACAGTTAGGTTAAGCGATAAACTGGTACAGCCACAGTTAGGTTAAGCGATAAACTGGTACAGCCACAGTTAGGTTAAGCGATAAACTGGTACAGCCACAGTTAGGTTAAGCGATAAACTGGTACAGCCACAGTTAGGTTAAGCGATAAACTGGTACAGCCACAGTTAGGTTAAGCGATAAACTGGTACAGCCACAGTTAGGTTAAGCGATAAACTGGTACAGCCACAGTTAGGTTAAGCGATAAACTGGTACAGCCACAGTTAGGTTAAGCGATAAACTGGTACAGCCACAGTTAGGTTAAGCGATAAACTGGTACAGCCACAGTTAGGTTAAGCGATAAACTGGTACAGCCACAGTTAGGTTAAGCGATAAACTGGTACAGCCACAGTTAGGTTAAGCGATAAACTGGTACAGCCACAGTTAGGTTAAGCGATAAACTGGTACAGCCACAGTTAGGTTAAGCGATAAACTGGTACAGCCACAGTTAGGTTAAGCGATAAACTGGTACAGCCACAGTTAGGTTAAGCGATAAACTGGTACAGCCACAACACGCGATCTAGTGTTGGTACAGCCACAGTTAGGTTAAGCGATAAACTGGTACAGCCACAGTTAGGTTAAGCGATAAAGTTGGTTAAATTTGGTATTGTGTGGGAAGGGGGCAGAGAGAGAGGGGGGGGGGGTGGATAGTGGTGGCAGTACACGGATGCCTGAGTCACCGTCAGATACGTCACGTCGGTTCGATGCTTGTAGCAAGAGGCTGGCGGATGTGTGTCTCTCACTTCTGCAATTTTTCATGTGGTATAACACGAGGGCGGGGGATGATATTTGGTGCCCCTCTGTGTAGGATGTGTGTTGGTGGTGTTGATTTATCTGAGCAATGGTAGTTGTCGGAGGAGTGGGGTATTGTGCTTTTATAGGTGGACCTACTGCTCTGGTTATCATAGTGTCGACGGTGCAATGTGGCAGAGAGGATGCACTCGACATTGTCGCATTCCAGATGTTTACGTATTGTGTGTCTCCGTTGCAGCCGAGAGTGGTGCATGTTCGAGTGTCTGGCTGACGTGCGATTCACGTTGTGTGCCCAGTCTTACAGCACGTATAGGGACATTCGCATAAATCATCTATATTTGGCCTTGCATCATTTACTAAGCAGTGCCGTGAGACGACCGAACTATTAGGAAAGTACTGATGTACCGCATAATGTTTACCTTCCACCACACGGCGAGTATCGACTGTGCCCAGCGTTGCCACCGCAGGCAGCGGTCACCGTCACCATTGTGCGGCGGAACGGAACATCTATATCCTCAGAGGAGCACTCTTTGCCGCCGGGCGTCACGTCTCGCGGCCTGCCGGCCAGCGCCCACGACGAACTTACTGCATGTATAGGGACAGCGGGAATTTGGCATACTTGATATAACTCTTCATGAGGCGCAAGATATAGGGGTGGATTGCAACTTACGACTGCGAGAAAAGTCCGCCGTTCATCCGCCGGAGTTGCGATTTCGGCGGGGCACGTACGGTCGCGGGTGGAGCACTTGGTGCGGCGTACGCACCCGGGTTGCGGCTCCTGCGCTGGAGGGGGGTGCAGGTTTTGTGTGGGTGGGCTCGGCAAATGAGCACTGTGGGCCCCATACATGGCTTAGTCCGCGTGGCCTCCCCCAGGTGGCGGTACCGTCGTTGCACCACGTCATGTCGCACGTACTGTCGGCATTGCACGTGCTTCCGTCCTATCTTCATAGATGGCGATGCCGTGTTTTGCCACTCTGCCTCGCGCAGTTCACGCACATTCCCATAGGTGGCCGTACCCTCACCCTCCCCTAACGACTTATCACCACCCACACTAACCGCCCCGGGGACTTGCCAACGACACACCCTATCCCAAGTCTATTTTCTTACGAAGCATCATGTGTTATTATATTTTATTTCACATCCATAGTGTGCGGGGTATTGTAGTTCACCGTACTGCGGTGGACGCTATGCTACCAGGGGGCGCGGGCCACGACGAAGGCGGACCACACTCCGGCCGACGCCGACGCCGGCCGCAAAGTGATACGCTGTAGAGCGGCAGTAGACTGCGCGCCCGGCCGCCGCCGCGGCACCCATCGCAGCACCCACGCCGGCGGCAGGTGGGGCCCCCCGCAAAACCGATACGCCTCAGTCCGCCGCACACAATGCAGCGCCCTTGGGGGGGTGGCTGCCCGGCCCAACCGATACGCCCAGATGTACTAAACGGAAAAAAAAAGGAAAGACAAAAACACAGCACGGGAAACGGGCACACGTGCCCCTGGCGCCCAGCCGCGGGGGTCTCGTCTCGCGACAAGACGAATCCCCCAAGCTAGGGCTGAGTCTAACACGCGATCTAGTGT